>NC_083764.1:68042380-68052380 GCF_963514075.1 Conger conger | reverse complement strand
AACCACAAACACACGTCCACCGCCCCACCCCCCAAGTTACCACGGCAACCACAAACACACCCACAGCCACAAATATACACACACGCACCCCCGAGTTACCACGGCAACCACAAACACACACACCCACCCCCGCGTTACCACGGTAACCATAAACACACACCCCCACGTTACCACGGCAACCACAAACACACACACCCACGTTACCAAGGCAACCACAAACACATCCACATCCACAGCCACAAAAACACACACACACACACACACACACACACACACCCACACCCACACCCACACCTGGGACATGCAGAGGGACTCACCTGGGTGATCTGGTCCAGGGACATGCGGTAGGACTCACCTGGGTGATCTGGTCCAGGGACATGCGGTAGGACTCACCTGGGTGATCTGGTCCAGGGACATGCGGTAGGACTCACCTGGGTGATCTGGTCCTGGGACATGCGGTAGGACTCACCTGGGTGATCTGGTCCAGGGTCATGCAGAGGGACTCACCTGGGTGATCTGGTCCAGGGACATGCAGAGGGACTCACCTGGGTGATCTGGTCCAGGGACATGCAGAGGGACTCACCTGGGTGATCTGGTCCAGGGACATGCAGAGGGACTCACCTGGGTGATCTGGTCCAGGGACATGCAGAGGGACTCACCTGGGTGATCTGGTCCAGGGACATGCAGAGGGACTCACCTGGGTGATCTCGTCCTGGGACATGCAGAGGGACTCACCTGGGTGATCTCGTCCTGGGACATGCAGAGGGACTCACCTGGGTGATCTGGTCCAGGGACATGCAGAGGGACTCACCTGGGTGATCTGGTCCAGGGACATGCAGAGGGACTCACCTGGGTGATCTGGTCCAGGGACATGCAGAGGGACTCACCTGGGTGATCTGGTCCAGGGACATGCAGAGGGACTCACCTGGGTGATCTGGTCCAGGGACATGCAGAGGGACTCACCTGGGTGATCTCGTCCTGGGTGACCCGGAGCGAGCGGCCGATGGTGTGGAGCTGGCTCTGCCCGGCCTGGATGCTCTGTTCCAGCTGCACCTCCTCCTGCTGCAGACGGGCCAGGTCCGATTTGGCCCGGCTCAGCTCCTCCTCCTGGCTCTTCTGGCCTGCCTCCTGCGTCTCTATCTGCCCCTGCGCTGAGGAGATCTGGGGCGGGGCCAGGAAACAGCCAATCACACATCGCTTCCTCTCAGCCAGGGTTCAGGGGTGTCTATATTCGCTCTGTGTGATCCTGGAGATCTGCAGTCCTGCAGGTCTTCATGTCAACCGTAAGTATGGCACACGTGATCACCAGCTCAACCAGATATCGTGCAGTCGAGTACGGTTTGCTTAGAGTTGGAGTGAAAACCAGGTTGGGAAGCCCTGCTCTAGCTGGTGAATAGGGCTCCTCTCAGTGAGTTTTGGGGTGCAGGGTTTTTACAGGGTTGCCCTCACCAGCTGAGACTCCTCTTGGCACTTGAGCTGCACGTCGCCCAGCATGGACTCCAGTTTGGACTTCTGCTGGTCCATCTCCTCCAGCCGGCCCTGGGCATCCTGCTTCTGCGAGGCCAGGTTCTGCAGACCACTGCCCTCCCGCTCCAGAGCGCCCTGCATCACCTGTCCCAGCAGCCCCCGAGAACAACACGCGTGTTACTGAGCTGCACACACACACACACACACCACACCACACACACTCCACACACACTCCACACACACTCCACACCACACTCCACACCACACTCCACACCACACTCCACACCACACTCCACACACACTCCACACCACACACACTCCACTCCACACACACTCCACACACACTCCACACACACTCCACACACACACACTCCACACCACACCACACCACACCACACCACACCACATCACACCATACCACACATACACTGCACACACACCACACACACACCACACACACACCACACACACACCACACCACACACACACACACACACACACACACACACACACACACACACACACACACATCTTGTAAACATGTAAACGCACTGCGTGGCCTCACCTGAACGTCGTTATTCTTCATTCTGATAGCTTCCTCTTTCTCCCGAATCTCCTGCTCGAGGGCAAACTTCTCTCTGAGAGGAAAAAGAGGGAGATATTTCTGTTTGTTTATTTATTTATTTTAAACCATTTCAGCCACGATTTCAGTTGTGATTTACAATGTATACATTCATTTTTTTTTCCGGCTAGGTGTTGCATTTTAAATATGTTGTTCTGAAGACACCGAACAACCAAATTCATTTCATCTGTGATGTACTACACAGTGGACGAGTACTGTTTCCAGAGACTCAACATCACACATCACATCAGTGCCTACAGAATGGCAGAACAGACAGAATGAATGAAAGAAGGAAGGAAGAGAAGGAAAAAGGGAAAAGAAGCAGAAGAATGCAGATGATTTTTCCCAAACACAGGTACTAGAATAGAATGAACCCTCACTAACCTCTGTAGCTCTGCGATCTCCTGGCTGATGTCATCCAGCTCTTTCACTCCAGTGAACTCCACCGAACCCAGAGAGCTGGAGTGGACCTGTGGGTGAGAGAGAGGTGAGAGTAGAGAGCAGAGCTGAGAGAGAGGAGAGAGAGGTGAGCATGGAGATCAGAGCTGAGAGAGAGGTGAGTGTAGAGATCAGCACTGAGAGAGAGGTGAGAGAGGTGAGTGTAGAGATCAGAGCTGAGAGAGAGGTGAGAGAGGTGAGTGTAGAGATCAGAGCTGAGAGAGAGGTGAGAGAGGTGAGCATAGAGAGCAGAGGTGAGAGAGGTGAGTGTAGAGAGCAGAGCTGAGAGAGAGGTGAGTATTGAGATCAGCACTGAGAGAGAGGTGAGTGTTGAGAGCAGAGCTGAGAGAGGTGAGCGCAGAGATCAGAGCTGAGAGAGAGGTGAGAGAGGTGAGCGTAGAGAGCAGAGCTGAGAGAGAGGTGAGAGACGTGAGAGTAGAGAGCAGAGCTGAGAGAGAGGTGAGAGAGGTGAGAGTAGAGAGCAGAGCTGAGAGAGGTGAGCGTAGAGATCAGCACTGAGAGGTGAGCGTAGAGATCAGCACTGAGAGAGAGGTGAGCGTAGAGATCAGCACTGAGAGAGAGGTGAGAGAGGTTAGAGAGGTGAGCGCAGAGATCAGAGGTGAGCGTAGAGAGCAGAGCTGAGAGAGAGGTGAGCGTAGAGATCAGCACTGAGAGAGAGGTGAGAGAGGTGAGTGTAGAGATCAGCACAGAGAGAGGTGAGCGTAGAGATCAGCACTGAGAGAGAGGTGAGAGAGGTGAACGCAGAGAGGAGAGCTGAGAGAGGTGAGTGTTGAGAGCAGAGCTGAGAGAGAGGTGAGCGTAGAGATCAGCACTGAGAGAGAGGTGAGCGTAGAGATCAGCACTGAGAGAGAGGTGAGAGAGGTGAACGCAGAGAGCAGAGCTGAGAGAGGTGAGAGAGGTGAGCGCAGAGATCAGAGCTGAGAGAGAGGTGAGAGAGGTGAGCGCAGAGATCAGAGCTGAGAGAGAGGTGAGAGAGGTGAGCGTAGAGAGCAGAGCTGAGAGAGAGGTGAGAGAGGTGAGTAGAGAGCAGAGCTGAGAGAGGTGAGAGAGGTGAGCGTAGAGAGCAGAGCTGAGAGAGAGGTGAGAGGTGAGCGTAGAGAGCAGAGCTGAGAGAGAGGTGAGAGAGGTGAGCGTAGAGAGCAGAGCTGAGAGAGGTGAGTGTAGAGATCAGAGGTGAGAGAGGTGAGAGTAGAGAGCAGAGCTGAGAGAGGTGAGTGTAGAGATCAGAGCTGAGAGAGAGGTGAGAGAGGTGAGAGTAGAGATCAGAGCTGAGAGAGAGGTGAGAGGTGAGCGTAGAGAGCAGAGCTGAGAGAGAGGTGAGCGTAGAGAGCAGAGCTGAGAGAGAGGTGAGAGGTGAGCGTAGAGAGCACAGCTGAGAGAGAGGTGAGAGACGTGAGAGTAGAGAGCAGAGCTGAGAGAGGTGAGAGAGGTGAGAGTAGAGAGCAGAGCTGAGAGAGGTGAGCGTAGAGATCAGCACTGAGAGGTGAGCGTAGAGATCAGCACTGAGAGAGAGGTGAGAGAGGCGAGAGAGGTGAGCGCAGAGATCAGAGCTGAGAGAGAGGTGAGCGTAGAGAGCAGAGCTGAGAGAGAGGTGAGCGTAGAGATCAGCACTGAGAGAGAGGTGAGAGAGGTGAGTGTAGAGATCAGCACTGAGAGAGAGGTGAGCGTAGAGATCAGCACTGAGAGAGAGGTGAGAGAGGTGAACGCAGAGAGCAGAGCTGAGAGAGGTGAGTGTTGAGAGCAGAGCTGAGAGAGAGGTGAGCGTAGAGATCAGCACTGAGAGAGAGGTGAGAGAGGTGAGTGTAGAGATCAGCACTGAGAGAGAGGTGAGCGTAGAGATCAGCACTGAGAGAGAGGTGAGAGAGGTGAACGCAGAGAGCAGAGCTGAGAGAGGTGAGCACAGAGATCAGAGCTGAGAGAGAGGTGAGAGAGGTGAGCGCAGAGATCAGAGCTGAGAGAGAGGTGAGAGTAGAGATCAGAGCTGAGAGAGAGGTGAGCGTAGAGATCAGAGCTGAGAGAGAGGTGAGAGGTGAGCGTAGAGAGCAGAGCTGAGAGAGAGGTGAGAGAGGTGAACGTAGAGAGCAGAGCTGAGAGAGGTGAGTGTAGAGATCAGAGCTGAGAGAGGTGAGAGAGGTGAGAGTAGAGAGCAGAGCTGAGAGAGGTGAGTGTTGAGAGCAGAGCTGAGAGAGAGGTGAGTGTTGAGAGCAGAGCTGAGAGAGGTGAGCGCAGAGATCAGAGCTGAGAGAGAGGTGAGAGAGGTGAGCGTAGAGAGCAGAGCTGAGAGAGAGGTGAGAGACGTGAGAGTAGAGAGCAGAGCTGAGAGAGAGGTGAGAGAGGTGAGAGTAGAGAGCAGAGCTGAGAGAGGTGAGCGTAGAGATCAGCACTGAGAGGTGAGCGTAGAGATCAGCACTGAGAGAGAGGTGAGCGTAGAGATCAGCACTGAGAGAGAGGTGAGAGAGGTTAGAGAGGTGAGCGCAGAGATCAGAGGTGAGCGTAGAGAGCAGAGCTGAGAGAGAGGTGAGCGTAGAGATCAGCACTGAGAGAGAGGTGAGAGAGGTGAGTGTAGAGATCAGCACAGAGAGAGGTGAGCGTAGAGATCAGCACTGAGAGAGAGGTGAGAGAGGTGAACGCAGAGAGGAGAGCTGAGAGAGGTGAGTGTTGAGAGCAGAGCTGAGAGAGAGGTGAGCGTAGAGATCAGCACTGAGAGAGAGGTGAGAGAGGTGAGTGTAGAGATCAGCACTGAGAGAGAGGTGAGCGTAGAGATCAGCACTGAGAGAGAGGTGAGAGAGGTGAACGCAGAGAGCAGAGCTGAGAAAGGTGAGAGAGGTGAGCGCAGAGATCAGAGCTGAGAGAGAGGTGAGAGAGGTGAGCGCAGAGATCAGAGCTGAGAGAGAGGTGAGCGTAGAGAGCAGAGCTGAGAGAGGTGAGAGAGGTGAGCGTAGAGAGCAGAGCTGAGAGAGAGGTGAGAGGTGAGCGTAGAGAGCAGAGCTGAGAGAGAGGTGAGAGAGGTGAGCGTAGAGAGCAGAGCTGAGAGAGGTGAGTGTAGAGATCAGAGGTGAGAGAGGTGAGAGTAGAGAGCAGAGCTGAGAGAGGTGAGTGTAGAGATCAGAGCTGAGAGAGAGGTGAGAGAGGTGAGAGTAGAGATCAGAGCTGAGAGAGAGGTGAGAGGTGAGCGTAGAGAGCAGAGCTGAGAGAGAGGTGAGCGTAGAGAGCAGAGCTGAGAGAGAGGTGAGAGGTGAGCGTAGAGAGCACAGCTGAGAGAGAGGTGAGAGACGTGAGAGTAGAGAGCAGAGCTGAGAGAGGTGAGAGAGGTGAGAGTAGAGAGCAGAGCTGAGAGAGGTGAGCGTAGAGATCAGCACTGAGAGGTGAGCGTAGAGATCAGCACTGAGAGAGAGGTGAGAGAGGCGAGAGAGGTGAGCGCAGAGATCAGAGCTGAGAGAGAGGTGAGCGTAGAGAGCAGAGCTGAGAGAGAGGTGAGCGTAGAGATCAGCACTGAGAGAGAGGTGAGAGAGGTGAGTGTAGAGATCAGCACTGAGAGAGAGGTGAGCGTAGAGATCAGCACTGAGAGAGAGGTGAGAGAGGTGAACGCAGAGAGCAGAGCTGAGAGAGGTGAGTGTTGAGAGCAGAGCTGAGAGAGAGGTGAGCGTAGAGATCAGCACTGAGAGAGAGGTGAGAGAGGTGAGTGTAGAGATCAGCACTGAGAGAGAGGTGAGCGTAGAGATCAGCACTGAGAGAGAGGTGAGAGAGGTGAACGCAGAGAGCAGAGCTGAGAGAGGTGAGCACAGAGATCAGAGCTGAGAGAGAGGTGAGAGAGGTGAGCGCAGAGATCAGAGCTGAGAGAGAGGTGAGAGTAGAGATCAGAGCTGAGAGAGAGGTGAGCGTAGAGATCAGAGCTGAGAGAGAGGTGAGAGGTGAGCGTAGAGAGCAGAGCTGAGAGAGAGGTGAGAGAGGTGAACGTAGAGAGCAGAGCTGAGAGAGGTGAGTGTAGAGATCAGAGCTGAGAGAGGTGAGAGAGGTGAGAGTAGAGAGCAGAGCTGAGAGAGGTGAGTGTAGAGATCAGAGCTGAGAGAGAGGTGAGAGGTGAGAGTAGAGATCAGAGCTGAGAGAGAGGTGAGCGTAGAGAGCAGAGCTGAGAGAGGTGAGCGTAGAGAGCAGAGCTGAGAGAGGTGAGAGAGGTGAGCGTAGAGATCAGAGCTGAGAGAGAGGTGAGAGGTGAGCGTAGAGAGCAGAGCTGAGAGAGGTGAGCGTAGAGAGCAGAGCTGAGAGAGGTGAGTGTAGAGATCAGAGCTGAGAGAGGTGAGAGAGGTGAGCGTAGAGAGCAGAGCTGAGAGAGAGGTGAGAGAGGTGAGCGTAGAGAGCACAGCTGAGAGAGAGGTGAGAGACGTGAGAGTAGAGAGCAGAGCTGAGAGAGAGGTGAGAGAGGTGAGAGTAGAGAGCAGAGCTGAGAGAGGTGAGCGTAGAGATCAGCACTGAGAGGTGAGCGTAGAGATCAGCACTGAGAGAGAGGTGAGAGAGGCGAGAGAGGTGAGCGCAGAGATCAGAGCTGAGAGAGAGGTGAGCGTAGAGAGCAGAGCTGAGAGAGAGGTGAGCGTAGAGATCAGCACTGAGAGAGAGGTGAGAGAGGTGAGTGTAGAGATCAGCACTGAGAGAGAGGTGAGCGTAGAGATCAGCACTGAGAGAGAGGTGAGAGAGGTGAACGCAGAGAGCAGAGCTGAGAGAGGTGAGTGTTGAGAGCAGAGCTGAGAGAGAGGTGAGCGTAGAGATCAGCACTGAGAGAGAGGTGAGAGAGGTGAGTGTAGAGATCAGCACTGAGAGAGAGGTGAGCGTAGAGAGCAGAGCTGAGAGAGAGGTGAGCGTAGAGATCAGCACTGAGAGAGAGGTGAGAGAGGTGAGTGTAGAGATCAGCACTGAGAGAGAGGTGAGCGTAGAGATCAGCACTGAGAGAGAGGTGAGAGAGGTGAACGCAGAGAGCAGAGCTGAGAGAGGTGAGTGTTGAGAGCAGAGCTGAGAGAGAGGTGAGTGTAGAGATCAGCACTGAGAGAGAGGTGAGCGTAGAGATCAGCACTGAGAGAGAGGTGAGAGAGGTGAGTGTAGAGATCAGCACTGAGAGAGAGGTGAGCGTAGAGATCAGCACTGAGAGAGAGGTGAGAGAGGTGAACGCAGAGAGCAGAGCTGAGAGAGGTGAGCACAGAGATCAGAGCTGAGAGAGAGGTGAGAGAGGTGAGCGCAGAGATCAGAGCTGAGAGAGAGGTGAGAGTAGAGATCAGAGCTGAGAGAGAGGTGAGCGTAGAGATCAGAGCTGAGAGAGAGGTGAGAGGTGAGCGTAGAGAGCAGAGCTGAGAGAGAGGTGAGAGAGGTGAACGTAGAGAGCAGAGCTGAGAGAGGTGAGTGTAGAGATCAGAGCTGAGAGAGGTGAGAGAGGTGAGAGTAGAGAGCAGAGCTGAGAGAGGTGAGTGTAGAGATCAGAGCTGAGAGAGAGGTGAGAGAGGTGAGAGTAGAGATCAGAGCTGAGAGAGAGGTGAGCGTAGAGAGCAGAGCTGAGAGAGGTGAGCGTAGAGAGCAGAGCTGAGAGAGGTGAGAGAGGTGAGCGTAGAGATCAGAGCTGAGAGAGAGGTGAGAGGTGAGCGTAGAGAGCAGAGCTGAGAGAGAGGTGAGCGTAGAGAGCAGAGCTGAGAGAGGTGAGTGTAGAGATCAGAGCTGAGAGAGGTGAGAGAGGTGAGCGTAGAGAGCAGAGCTGAGAGAGAGGTGAGAGAGGTGAGCGTAGAGAGCAGAGCTGAGAGAGAGGTGAGAGTAGAGAGCAGAGCTGAGAGAGGTGAGCGTAGAGAGCAGAGCTGAGAGAGAGGTGAGAGTAGAGAGCAGAGCTGAGAGAGGTGAGCGTAGAGAGCAGAGCTGAGAGAGAGGTGAGAGGTGAGCGTAGAGAGCAGAGCTGAGAGAGAGGTGAGAGTAGAGAGCAGAGCTGAGAGAGGTGAGCGTAGAGAGCAGAGCTGAGAGAGAGCTGAGAGAGGTGAGCGTAGAGATCAGCACTGAGAGAGAGGTGAGTGCAGAGATTGTGCTCCGATTGGCAGGTTGTTTTGGGAGGGGGGTACTCACAGGCAGTGGGGCGGCCCTGTCGGACGGGGGCAGCATGTCGGGGGTCAGGGCCTGGGGGGGCTCCAGGCCCTTCTTCACCTTCTGCTGAACCAGGTGCATGGCCAGAGAGAACTGCTCCCGCGTTAGCTTCCCCTTCTGCCTGGTGTCCGCCAGAGTCCTGCAGATATGGGGGTATTGGGGTGTACGGGAGAAGAGCGGTACAGAGGTGAAAGTGTGTAGGTGGTACAGGTGTGTACGGGTACGTGGGAACAGAGGTGAAAGTGGTATAGGGGGGCATAGGGTGGTGTAGGGGGGTATAGGGTTGTATAGGGGGTATAGGGAGGTATAGGAGGGTATAGCGAGGTATAGGGTGGTATGGGGGGTATAGGGTAGTATAGAGGGGTATAGGGTGGTATAGGGTGGTATATGGGGGTATAGGGAGTTATAGGGGGGTATAGGGCGATATATGGGGGTATGGGGGGTATAGGGGGTATAGGGTGGTACAGGGCGGTATAGGGGGGTATATGGGGTATAGGGGGGTATATGGGGGTATAGGGGGTATGGGGTGGTACAGGGCGGTATAGGGCGGTATATGGGGTATAGGGGGGTATATAGGGTATAGGGTGGTATAGGGGGTATAGGGGGGTATAGGGGGGTATGGGGGGGTATGGGGTGGTAAGGGGCAGTATAGGCGTACATGCCGCTCTCTCACCATATGTGTGCCAGCAGGGCCTGGGAGAGGCCGGACTGCAGGAACACCTCCTTCACCTCGCCCCCCCCCACCAGCCCGTCCAGGTCAGAGTCCAGCTTCAGGAAGAGTTCATCATAGCGCCCCCTATCTGCCACCGGGACCACCCAGCTCACTGCAGGCTGCAACACACACACACACATTACACTCACACATTACACACACACACACACACACACACACATTACACTCACACATTACACACACACATTACACACACACATTACACTCACACATTACACACACACACATTACACACACATTACACTCACACATTACACACACACACATTACACACACACTCACATTGCACACACACACATTACACTCACACATTACACACACACACATTACACACACACACACACACTCACATTGCACACTCACACTCACACATTACACACAAACATTACAAACACTCACATTACACACACACACACACACATACACACACACACACACACACACATTACACACGCACACACTTGGGGGTATCTGAGGGTGTTTGGGGGTATCTGGGGGGGGTTGAGGCTGGGTTTGGGGGTACCTGGGGGGGGTTGGAGGTATCTGGGGGGGGGTTGAGGCTGGGTTTGGGGGTACCTGGGGGGGGTTGAGGCTGGGTTTGGGGGTACCTG
>NC_083764.1:67999880-68034880 GCF_963514075.1 Conger conger | reverse complement strand
TGATAATGTATGGCTATTTCAACATTTTCCAGCCGCTTTCCAGTGACTTTAATGTCACAAGTCAAGGCTGTGGGCCGCTTTTCACAGGAACAGCCAAAACAAGACCGACCAGCTGCACTCTATGTACTGCCATGCCTTAAGATGGATGCTTTGTCAGATCTTGTTTTACCGGTCTGTAAAATGTCACTGACAGAGTCAAATGCCAAACTATCCACATCACCCCCATGATTTCTGTCTCAAAATCCTGACAGGACCCTGCCTATGAACAGATGCGTAAAACTCCAGCTAGCTAGATATAACGTAGATTGTTGAAAGAGATTATCTGTGAGAGTGGCCGGTCACAATAAACATCAGCCACCATGAAACGCTGATCGCGTCCAAGTGCCGTAGTGTAGTAGCTTAGCCACTGTGCTAGCCACGCAGGTACCCGCCCGGCGATTTGGCAAATAAGGACGTATGCACCTGTCGAGAATGCTGAACGCAGCACCTGACAATAAAAAAAATATATGAGAAACTACATTGACATTTGACATTTAAATTCAGAATATCTAACATACCTTCATGGTGGCATGCAATTCCAGTGATATCTGTTATATTCTTAATAAACACTGTCGAGCTGACTACTTCGCCGGTTCCACATTTGTTCCAATGTCGTCACTGGCCATAATAATCTCGAGCTAAGAGACTATTAGAGGCAGTCAGACAACAACGAGCCAAACCAACGAGAAACAAACCTGACTACACACCAAACACCCTTTATAAAGCAAGACCGCTAATGTGTCGGATTCCCTGATTTCTGTTGCCATAGGTATATCCATACAAGCGTTTTAGCTCCCGCTTTTATGACATGCTGCGTCAAGTTCCCATCAGCTTCTCAGTATAATTTAGATCGCCGACTCAATCTCAGTCTAGTCTGAACCGGCGATTATTTACACGGGCCTTGCCCCCGTACAACCTTTCAGCCGAGCGCTGTGATTTCCCCCGGGATCTCAGCGACCAGATCTCACTCATAACCGAAAGCTAATGCATATCAGACACGTACCCATCACCAGAAACAACGACGGTGGTAATTCCACACCTGTCTCACAGTAAAAGATTGACCAAACAAGCAACTGTACCTGGGCGAGTGACATGAGCGCCGCCATGTTTCCTGCCGCTACGGGAGCGCGCACCAAGCTTTGTACTGAGACGCGCGTCCAAATTGGACCGAATCCCAGAGGAAGCAGAGCGACACGACTCCTCTCAACTAAATAACAAGCTTCATACAAACTCTATAAATATCATTATAGTTATAATTATAACAATTATTAATATTAATAATGCATACAAATGGATTATATTTTTGAATAGCGAAACTACACAAACACTTTTAAATGGAATTAAATTTTAAGAACAGGTGATTCCATTTAGCGACACCGACTAGTTTTCCCAAATGTTCTTGCCATAGATAAAATACAATTCAAACGCATCATTGGTGTCATAAACAGTCGTAGACGATTTTCTTTTGATTGCACGCTGGTTTCGTACGTTGCTTTGGATAAAAGCGTCTGCTGAATGATATGTAATGTAATCGGTGACTGAAATAAGGCATATTAACTGTGGCTAAAGCAATCCGCTTGTGTTTGGGCTATTTTTTTTTTATGATGCAGCGCCATCGTGTGGGGAACTTATACAATGGCAGGTGTGGTTTTGGTGGTTGACCAACCTATCCTTGTGACTGGGGCAGCTGTCAGCCAATAGGCGCAGTGCATGAAAAGGCACACCTTATGAGGGGCCGCTCAGTGCCCTCGGAACCCCGGAACCCTCGGAACCCCGGTCTTCAAAATACAATTACCGTAAATCCTCAAATTGTGGGCGGGGTCTTTATTTACTTAGGCTGCACAAAGCACAGGCCTTTATTTGGGGCAGGCTTGTATTCGAGACAGGCCTTTATTTCTTATTAGGCTTTTGTTGCAGAATTGTATTCTTAGAAATAAAGTAAAAGGCTACACTTAAAGTGGGCCAACACTGTTCAACACTTCCTGTAACCATTCAGAAATCAATTAGTGTAGGCTAATCAGGAACACCGTTTGGTAAGTCATAGTGTCAGTTTTAACAGACTTAGTTTATTTCAAATATTCTCAAACACAATAAATCACATGCAAGTCCAGAATCCATAAAATAACAACTTGCCAGACACGCCTTCATGAACAATAACAAATTAGCGTAGATAACAGCAAGTTAAGGATCTTTTTTTCCTAAAGTGCGTTTTATTGTGAGACATGCGTTTCGTTTGGAGCAGCATACCGGTAGGCTATCAAAAGATTTTCGCTTTGGTTTGGGATTTAATTTACTTTTGGACTGTTTGATTCTATTGCTAAATGTTGGGACTGATGGGCACTGAGATCTGGGGGGCATTTGATGGTTCACTGTTAAGTTTTATGTAGTTGAAAGAGTGTCGGGATTTCCACCCGTCTGTTTATTGCGAGTCAAGGCAGCCGCTTTCATTCATTCATTGAACGTGCGCTGTGCAGTAAATACATGGAAACCTTATTGCGTAGCCAAGTAGCCTAAATTGAGTTAATGTTTAATTTTGCCTGATCTACTTTTTATTAAATTCGTAGGCTGGAATGCCTCGCGGCAACAATTGTGTTTAAATGTATACTGCTTCAGGCTTTGGCAAGCTACTCAGAAGGGGGCGGCAAGCGACTGGTAGCTTGAGAGAAACATGTTGGAGACCCATGGTGTAGGACAACGACTTTTCATTGGCAACAGTATTAAACCAACCAACAATATAAAATATTAAGAAGAGCTCTTTTATTTCATTGAGTTAAATCGAAACAATGTCTTCTAGTGCTCATGGACTGATAGCCCTACTGGTAGGCAACATTACCCCGGCTTGTATTTGGGGACCAGCCTTTATTTGTCCGAATCGGCCACGCCCCCGGCTATTATCCGAGGCCCGGCTTCAAATAGAATCCCGGACACAATTTGAGGATTTACTGCAGGTTGAAATGCAAAAATGCAACACACATGACAGATGTTATATTTTTTATAAAACTTTGCAAAAACACATTTGATCCTGATAGCAGAAATTGTCCAAGGTTACACATGTTTGGCTGATAACTGGACAGACGATGTCTGTGTAAATGGAACCAACCAAATTAATGAAAGCACCCAAACACACACACGCGTGCGCGCGCGCACACATACATACATACACACAGACAACAGGGATTTAACAAAAGCTTCATCGGTCAAATTTTGGCTCAGCAACAAACTACGCTCTTAAAAGCACAGCTGCAATAACTTGAATCTATTGAGGAATGAGAATCATCTAAAGCTCGACACAGTGAGCCAAGTAAATAAAGTTTATTATTAAGTCAACCGCCTATCGTTCTGAAAGACGTTCATAGCAGCCCACTGCAGACTGATGGCGGGAAAGGCACTACGGAAAACGTGACCATGACGGAACAATTATTCTGCCCGCGGTATTTTCCTTCCCCAGTGCGCCTGGAAGGCAGCTGCCGCCCCAAGACTGCAAACGTCGGCCCGCGGGTTCAGCTCGGCTCTAAAAGCCGCTGCCAGCCAGGCGATACTGAGGGAAGGAAATATCTCTGCCGTATTAACCGACCAATCACAGACTGCCCCGCTAAACTGATGTAAAAGCCTGTAGAACCCCTCACGGAGAAAAGCCTTTGGGCTAGTGAATGAAGACATAAGGTTCTGAAAACAAGCCAGTGTCAGCACACCTTAGTAAATTACAGAAACAGCAGTTAGAAAGACTTTGGCCACAGATCATAAAACAAAAATAAAAAGCAAATGTTATGTCCCCTTTACCATAGAAGGTAAATCACGACTGAAGCGATGCTTTCAGGCTTTAAGGCTTTTCATTTTTTGGTGGTGAAGGAGAACGATGACGATGATAAAGTGTCATCCACGGTCATTGTGAACGACTGCACTTCCACACAGGGCCTCTGGGGGCAGGCAAGAGCACATAAATAACCTTGAAAATCAAGGCACATCAATCAGTAAAATCCTGCATAGTCACCATCTCCCAACTCCCCCACCAGATTAAATTAAATTAAATATAAAATGAGGGAGGGGGCAGGTGAGGATGCAGCACAGTCTCCCTGAGCAGCTTTATATGGGGGGGGTCACAGCTCGTCTTTTTTAGGAATGTCCTCCCCCTCTTCATCCTCCTCATCCTGCTCTTCATCGTCGGCCGCGGCCCCACCATCCTCCTCCTCCTCCTCCTCTCCCTCCTCCTCCTCCTCTTCATCCCCAGCCTGTGTGTCCTGCTCCTTGTTCTTCTCTTCCTCTTCCTTTCTTTTCTTCTCCTCCTCCACCTCCTTCATTTTCTTTTCTGGCTCCTGCAGGAGGTTGAGCAGGCAGGAGGATTTAAAGGTAAAGCCCCTCCCACCTCAATAGCTCACACACTGAATTTCTTTAGCAGGTGCTTTTATCCAAAGCGACGTACAATAAAGTCATTAGAACAACGACAGAACGTCAGGCAGAGTACAATTCATATAGAGAATCAGTCATCTGCAGCCATAAGCATCAAGTCCTGTACACACGGCAAACAGGCAATTACAGCACCAAGTGTGTGGGGCTTTAGGCCAGGTGATCAGGTGATCAGGTGATGTGTGTGGGGCTTTAGGTCAGGTGATCAGGTGATCAGGTGATGTGTGTGGGGCTTTAGGTCAGGTGATCAGGTGATCAGGTGATGTGTGTGGGGCTTTAGGCCAGGTGATCAGGTGATCAGGTGATGTGTGTGGGGCTTTAGGTCAGGTGATCAGGTGAGTGATGTGGGGCTTTAGGTCAGGTGATCAGGTGATGTGTGTGGCGCTTTAGGCCAGGTGATCAGGTGATCAGGTGATGTGTGTGGGGCTTTACGCCAGGTGACGCCCGCCCCCCTTACCTTGGTGGCCCCCCAGGTCTCCTCGCCAAACTGCTCTGCCTCCTTCACGTCGTCTGTGATCAGGAAGTTGTCAAAGATGGTCCCGGACTTCACCTGCAGACAGACAGACGGACGGCGCTGATGACCTCACGCAGGCCTTCGACTGAGGCCGTACCCACAATCCCCTGCTGCGCAGTCCCGCCTACCTGCCACAGGTCGAGGCCGAGCACACCGATGCTGTGGAAGGTGTAGACGCTGGCGTCGGCTGTGTACGCAGGGTTGGGGATCTCGGGGTGCAGCCACACACCCTTGTAGTCGGGGTTGGGGATCTGCTTGGGTTTCCACTCCCCCTGCAGGGCGAAGAAAGCGTTGCGGTGAACAAGCAGCCCGGACGCACAGACTGCTGCTGCTACGTCACACACTGACTATCCTGAAAAGTGTTTTGGGTTAGGGTTAGGTACGCAGCCATGTCAGGGGTTAGGGTTAGGGTTAGGTTAACCTCAACGTGATCCAGGCCGTACTCTGGATAGGAGTCAGCTATGTGCCATAATGTAATGCAAACAGGTGCATGCCGTACATTACTCCTGCTCTGTGTGCGGGTGAATGTGCTTCCGGGGCATTCCCACCTTGTATTCCGGGTTTGGGATCATGGGCGGCTCCCACTCCCCATCCATGTCCTCTTCCCAGTCATCTGGCTTCTTGGCGTCGGGATCCGGAATGTTCTCTGGCTTCACCCAATCCTGACAGGATGAAACCACACATTATGAACTTCAGAAACTTTGCCCATGACACTCCAAAGTCCCGCACAGAAGTGGCTAAGTTACATGACTGAGGCAGCCTGTAGCCTAGTGGCTAAGGTACATGACTGGGACAGCCTGCCTAGTGGCTAAGGTACATGACTGGGACAGCCTGCCTAGTGGCTAAGGTACATGACTGGGACAGCCTGCCTAGTGGCTAAGGTACATGACTGGGACAGCCTGTAGCCTAGTGGCTAAGGTACATGACTGGGACAGCCTGCCTAGTGGCTAAGGTACATGACTGGGACAGCCTGCCTAGTGGCTAAGGTACATGACTGGGACAGCCTGCCTAGTGGCTAAGTTACATGACTGAGGCAGCCTATAGCCTAGTGGCTAAGGTACATGACTGGGACAGCCTGCCTAGTGGCTAAGGTACATGACTGGGACAGCCTGCCTAGTGGCTAAGGTACATGACTGGGACAGCCTGCCTAGTGGCTAAGGTACATGACTGGGACAGCCTGTAGCCTAGTGGCTAAGATACATGACTGGGACAGCCTGCCTAGTGGCTAAGGTACATGACTGGGACAGCCTGTAGCCGAGTGGCTAAGGTACATGACTGGGGCAGCCTGTAGCCTAGTGGCTAAGGTACATGACTGGGGCAGCCTGTAGCCTAGTGGCTAAGGTACATGACTGGGACAGCCTGTAGCGTAGTGGCTAAGGTACACGACTGGGGCAGCCTGTAGCCTAGTGGCTAAGGTACATGACTGGGGCAGCCTGGGGGTGATGGAGTAAAGGGGGGTGATGGACGGGGGAGGTAAAGGGGGGTGATGGAGGGGGGAGGTAAAGGGGGGTGATGGAGTAAAGGGGGTGATGGAGGGGGATGATGGAGTAAAGGGGATGATGGAGTAAAGGGGGGTGATGGAGGGGGAAGGTAAAGGGGGTGATGGAGGGGGAAGGTAAAGGGGGTGATGGAGGGGGGAGGTAAAGGGGGGTGATGGAGTAAAGGGGGGTGATGGAGTAAAGGGGGGTGATGGAGTAAAGGGGGGTGATGGAGGGGGAAGGTAAAGGGGGTGATGGAGTAAAGGGGGGTGATGGAGGGGGAAGGTAAAGGGGGTGATGGAGTAAAGGGGGGTGATGGAGTAAAGGGGGGTGATGGAGTAAAGGGGGGTGATGGAGTAAAGGCGGGTGATGGAGGGGGAAGGTAAAGGGGGTGATGGAGGGGGAAGGTAAAGGGGGTGATGGAGTAAAGGGGGTGATGGAGGGGGGAGGTAAAGGGGGGTGATGGAGGGGGAAGGTAAAGGGGGTGATGGAGTAATGGGGGGTGATGGAGGGGGAAGGTAAAGGGGGGTGATGGAGTAAAGGGGGGTGATGGAGTAAAGGGGCCCGTATCAAGAAGCAGGATTACGGAGTCAGCTGGATAACTGCGCTGAGTAAAACCTGGAGCCCAGGGGCTCAGCTGCACAGGTAAAGTGGCACAGGTGAACTCGCCTCCGGCTTCTTGTCCTCGGGGTCATCCACCTTCTCCCTCTCGTCCCAGTCCTTGGGCTTGGTGGCGTCCGGGTCCTTGATCTTTTTCGGGGGCAGAATGTCCCAGTCCTCCTCCAGGCTGCCCGACTCCACCTTCTCCCCGTCAATCCTCACCTCGTAGGTCTGGTCTGGCAGCAGGACCAGCGTGTAGAGGTGCGTCAGCTCATCGTCCTGCGGGGGAGGGCACAGGAACGGGCCAGAACCCAGAGCACGACTTTGTGTCAGAACTATAACTGGATACAGAACTTTGGGTCAAAAGTAGAATTAGAAGTAGAGATTTGGGTCAGAACTAGAGCCGGACAATGAACTCTTGCTTTGCGGAGTAAGATCACAACTTGCCTTGCATTTAACATCCTTCTTGATGAGGTGGTTCTTCCCTTTGTAGTTGAAGATCACATGGACCTTCTTTGTGCTGTAGCCACAGATATCAGGCCCTGTGGGAAACACAGCAAAACTACAGAATCTGGCCCTGTGGGTAACACAGCAAAACTACAGAATCTGGCCCTGTGGGTAACACAGCAAAACTACAGAATCTGGCCCTGTGGGTAACACAGCAAAACTACAGAATCTGGCCCTGTGGGAAACACAGCAAAACTACAGAATCTGGCCCTGTGGGTAACACAGCAAAACTACAGAATCTGGTCTGAAAAGTCTGAAAAACTTGGGTGAAAATGTTGAAGTTTTCTACTGAGAGATCTTTAGCGACACTACACATCTTTCTAAACAGATCTTTACCAAGCCTAACACACAGAGGGAGAAACACACACACACACACACACACAGGGAGAAACACAGGAGCCACACATGTTTACAGGATGTGGACTGACAGGCGGCTCAGGTAGAGCGATTGGGAGAGGTCAGAGGTCAGGGATGAGCACACTGACCGAACATGATGTAGTACTCCGAGTCTCCGTGCATCTGGGCCTGGTCCAGGTCGGCGGGGAACACCTTCACGTAGCCGCCACCACAGTCAATCTTCTGCTCGTGCTTCACGGTGAACTGGATCACCAGCGGCTTCCCCGCGTTACTGAAGGGCTCGAAGCGGGCCGACAGCGCGTAGAAACGGGCGTCCTGGCTGGTCTGGAGGCCTGGGAACATAACCGCACCCGCGTCAGAGCTCCCCCAGCACCACGACCCCCCGCACGCCCAGTGCGCTGACGCCCAAATCTCACTCACCTTTGTCCTTCTCGGCGTCCCCGTAGAAATTTCCAGCGGTCAGCTTCCATTTCCCGTAGTCCGATTTGTGCTGGGATTCCAACCAACGGCTACTCCAGGCGTCTAAGGAGAGAGACTTTACAATGAGCGACAAGATTCTTCCGGAGCGGG
Source organism: Conger conger (assembly GCF_963514075.1). Classification (NCBI taxonomy): domain Eukaryota; kingdom Metazoa; phylum Chordata; class Actinopteri; order Anguilliformes; family Congridae; genus Conger; species Conger conger. Next base: position 68,026,411 of record NC_083764.1, on the reverse strand, counting down.
ACTGTCTGGGATAGCCTACCACCTATTCAGTGGTCAAGAGGCTCCAAACCAGCTTCTCCGTGGACCTGAGCCGTAATCAAACATTAGGATAATCATGTTTCTGGAATATTGGTTAAAATTTAATTTTCTAAATATAAATGTAAAGTGGGGAACTGACGTGCACATCTCGACCTCAGCTTTTATTACAGACACCGGTCGAGTCTGTCCCTACGTCAACATGGGTCTGTACACGAGCAAATTCCTGATCAGGTTACAAGTGTCCTTAGCTCGGGTGATAATTTAAAAGGTTAAGATACAAGTTTCGGGTATAAATTCTAGCCACATACGACAGGAAATATCGTGAACGTAATAACCAACCACCCCTCAGTCTACACACAGTCACCGATAAATGCTTTCCAACTTCCTTCTTACGCTACATAGCGAGCATCCCGCACGAACCTTGCCAAACTAATGGGTCAACGGAAGTTCGGCTGCTGACCCAAATTTACGCGTAACTTACATTCTATATTCACGCGCCAATCCAGATAACATATTAGCAAGATCACTAGTCGTTTCACCCCATCCAAATCCTTATCTTACTTCGCGGAAATACTACCTAGCTGCATTTGTAACTAACGTTAGGATTCCCTAATCACACAGGATCTGTTACATTCAATATCATTGCCTAAGATATTATATATAGATATATATATATATATATATATATATATATATATATATATATAGTTTTTTAAAAATTTTTATTAAGCATATATTACGAAAACTCGCAAGTTTCAAAATAATATTAAATTATTATGGAAGCAGACAGCTACCCAACCAGCGAATGAAACTGAGACGCAAGCAATGTCGACAGTACAAAACAATAACTTTACCTCCATCTAGAAACTGTTCTTTGAAGTAAACGGTAGCATCAACGGTGAATGCGGCAAAGAATACCGAAAATAGCACGACTGTATCTGTCATGATTATGCTGCGTACCAGCGCATCTAGTACACCGGTACCTTTCGCTTAGTTTTGCCACAAGGCATGAGGGGATTTCAGTTATATCGCCTAACCAGATGGCTGTCGTTCATTGGTCCTGCCCTCGTCCAATGAAAGGAGACCACGAGTAACGCATTGGGATGATTGGAGGGCGTAGGGTGAAGGCGGTAGAAATTATAAGAATGTCTGCAACGGTATAAACACAGGGAAATCAGTTTATTCAGATATTATTCAGAGGTGATTTTGGATAATTGTTGTGCACAAATAATAGTTTGTTATTTGGCTGATGCTTTTATCCAAAGCAACTTACAATTAATTAGACTAAGCAGGGGACAATCCCCCTTGGAGCAATGTTGGGTGAAGGGCCTTGCTGAAGACCCTAACAGCTGTGCAGATCTACAATGGGGCTTGAACCACCGACCTTCTGGGTCCCAGTTATTGTCTAGTATTTGGTTTAGTATGAAATACACAGGTATTGGATGGTATATGCACACACCTATCGGACACTGGAGCAGGAGGGGAAACGTATTGCTACTGCTGTGTTAATATTGCTGCGAGTGCTACTACAAGTGAGAATGGCTAGTTTGAGTGTGTGCGTGTGTGTGAGTGTGTGTGTGTGTGAGTGTGAGTGTGTGTGTGTGTGAGTGAGTGCACACGCTAAATCTGCTAAATCTGTAGTTTAGTTCAATTTGTATTTACTGCTTTTACGTAATCTGCAGATGAAATGCAGATAAATTATTCACAAATCTCTGTTCTTCTCAGTCTCTTATTTTCCCCCTGGCAATATAAATATACTGTAAGATTATATCATGAGATCCCCAGTGTAACTAAAGCTTCGTCTCTGGGTGAGGAGCAGGACTTTGCTCTTTTGGTTAGACACACCTGTTTTGTCACTGGTTTTATACCAGTTTTATACCAGTGACAAAACAGGTGTGTCTAACCAAAAGAGCAAAGTCCTGCTCCTCAACCAGAGACGAAGCTTTAGTTACACTGGGGATCTCATGATATAATCTCACAGTATATTTATATTGCCAGGGGGAAAATAAGAGACTGAGAAGAACAGAGATTTGTGAATAATTTATCTGCATTTCATCTGCAGATTACGTAAAAGCAGTAAATACAAATTGAACTAAACTACAGATTTAGCAGAAGCCATTACTGAGCTCAGAACAGACGGAGACAGAATGGCGTCTGGATCTTCTCTCCTGGAAGAGGAGCTCACCTGTCCTGTGTGCTCTGAAATCTTCAGGGATCCTGTTGTCCTGAGTTGCAGTCACAGCTTCTGTGAGGCCTGTCTGCAGCAGTACTGGGGGCAGAAGGGATCTCAGGAGTGCCCAGTTTGCAGGAGAAGATCTTCTAATGATCATCCTCCCTGTAACCTGTCTCTGAAGAATACCCGTGAGTCGTTCTTAAAGGTGAGTCAGAGAGCTGAAGCAGGATCTGAAGTGCTCTGCAGTCTGCACAGTGAGAAACTCAAATCCTTCTGTTTGGAGGATCAAATTACCGTCTGTGTTGTCTGTCAAACTTCAAAAAAGCATGAAAACCATACATTTCGACCAGTTCAGGAGGCTGCAGAAGGGTATAAGGTACAAATGTTTAATTTCTTTTAGTAATTTTCAGTTGACATAATGATAGTATTACAGAGAGGTCACTGTGTGGAATAGCTTGGCAGCACATCTCTGGGGGCTTTCCAGACCAGGCTTGCTTGATGTTGTTTAGTTTTTAGGCAAATTTAGCAGTAGGTACACCTTAGTTCACCTAAGGTGAGCATTGCTGGGCTGAATGGTCTGTTCTTTTCATTATGTTATGTTATGTTACATTTTCTATGCTTTATCATTTCCTTTCATAAACTAACTGAGATTAAAAATGTTTGGAAAAGTTGGCTTTTGCCTTATAACAGTATTACATATCACTCATTTCTAAGTGGCATTCTAAACAAATAATTATCATTTAAATTTGATGCCTTGAGGAAGTAAACTCTTCATATTTGAGACAGAACTGTATAATGTGACCTTGGTTCTCAGTTTGAAAAGAGAGTTTGAGCTTCTAACTACATGTCACATGACTGACAGAGAGACAGGAGGGAGGGGCAGGAGTGTGGAGACGTTCTCAGAGCTGTGTTAGGGAGCAGTGCTCAGCACGGGACAGGAGGGGTCAAAGTTCATGCGCAGATATATGTGTCTGACACAATGTGGCCTTAGAGGGCTGATCACTGTTAATATGACACCCGAGACTAAATACATAGCACATTAAACTTTTACATATTTGCATTTTAAAACTTATGATTATTTATTTTTACTCTAAATAAAGAATACTGCTTTAATTCCCTGCAGTCACACCTGTTTACTTGGCATGTCTCCATTCATTCAACCCTTGAAGAATACATCAACTTCCAAACTAGCATACCACATTTGGCAGCTAGAATACCCCGAGTACAACAATACAATAGCTAATTCAAAAAACAACAATATCTATACAACTATATAAGTACCATTACAGTCTATGGCATATATAAGGCTAATCATGGTGGTGAGGTAGGGAGGGAAAGGTGTAGCCTGAAGGGATGAGTCTTCAGTCTGTGCTTGAAAGAGGTCAGAGACTCTGCCGTTCTGACATCCACCGGGAGGTTATTCCACCACCATGGGACCAGGACAGACAGCAGTCGTGAGCGTGAAGTGCAGGTGTGGCGAGGGGGAGGTGCCAGACGGCACGAAGTGGCAGAACGGAGGGGTCTTGTTGGTGTATAGGTCTTGATAAGGGATTGAATATATACAGGGGCTGATCCTTTACCTGCCTGGTATGCGAGCACCAAAGTTTTAAATTTGATGCGAGTCATAACAGGCAGCCAGTGGAGGTTGCTGAGCAGGGGGGTGACATGTGAATGTCTGAGAACATTGAATACCAGACAGGCTGCAGCATTCTGGATCAGTTGTAGGGGTCAGATGGCAGATGCTGGAAGGCCAGCCAGCAGAGAATTGCAATAGTCCAGGTGGGACAGGACGATTGCTTGGACAAGAAGCTGAGTGGAGTAGGTGGTGAGAAAGGGTCGGATTCTCCGGATGTTGTACAGGAAGAACCTGCATGCCCGGGTCACCGTAGCGATGTTTTCAGAGAAGGACAGCCTTTTGTCCATCACCACTCCAAGGTTTCCTGCACTGGGGGATGAGGTCACTGTGGTATCCCCTAGTGAGATGGAAAAATCGGAGAAGGGAGAGGTTAGAGCAGGGATGAAGATTACCTCCATCTTACCAGGGTTGAGCTTTAGATGGTGGTTGCCCATCCAGCTCTGGAAGTCTCTCAGGCAGGCGGAGATATGGGTAGAGACCTGTGTGTCTGATGGGGGGAAGGAGAGAAAGAGTTGGGTGTCATCGGCATAACAATGATAGGAGATGCCATGAGCAGAGATAACAGGGCCAAGGGATCTTGTGTAAATGGAGAAGAGGAGGGGTCCGAGGACTGAGCCCTGGGGGACTCCTATGTCATACTGTATGTCATATGTAAAGCATGTTCCATAACGTAGTGAGATATTACTTTGCTACAATGATAATAATTAACTCTCCTTATTTCAGAGCTTGAAGGACACACAAAACAGGTAAGCAAACTCCTTCCATCAAGTGAAATATCAAAAGTAGTTTATTAGCCCGTCGTGCCTTTCAGTGAGGTACTGTGGAATGTGTTAGAAATGCCCCTTTGTGTAATTATTACTGCAGCTTTAATTATGACTACATATGAACAGAACATTTAAAAATATTAAATTAATATTTCTCTCTAATATGAATACCCCCCATGTGTCTCTCAGCGGGGCTGTGAGTGTGTGTCTCTCAGTGGGGCTGTGAGTGTGTGTCTCTCAGTGGGGCTGTGAGTGTGTGTCTCTCAGTGGAGCTGTGAGTGTGTGTCTCTCAGTGGGGCTGTGTGGCAGAATGCTGGGAGGGATGGAGCCATTTTCTTACAGAATGAAGATCTGATGTTGCTGCTGATAATCTTCTATGGTAATGAAGCCACGCCCACAGCACAAGTGACTCCTGAATATTATTGCAGAGCCCAGTGCACACTGGGGGATCCAGAGAAGGTCTCAGGAGCGCTGATTGATGTGGCCAAGCACCTGGACAATCTGAAGTACAGAGTGTCAGATAAGATGCTGGGGACTGTTCAATACAGTGAGTACTGGGGCCAGGGAGCTCCACATTGTCACTGTACAGGGGGAATCTTCAGCATCTTTCCACAAGCTGATGAAGCCAGTCAGAGTCATATTGGTCCTGTCTGTGTAAGAGTCCTGGGGCCGGTTGCATCAGCTGCACATAAAAGAGCTGGTCTTAACTCTTAAATCCAAAAGCTTCACTTACACCTAGAATTTACACCCTGAAGTAGCGCTACGCCCAGGTGGTGAAACAGGTGTATTTTTTATCTGACTTTGCGCACATTCTACGTCAGACGTCACGTTAAGACCAGGAGTGCGTCCAGTCAGTGCAACCAGCCCCAGGAGTGCAGAAGCATGTTTATGCCACTGGAAGAACCGCCTTTTTAAGATCAAACCACATCAGCACTGATATCAGCACTGTGCAGAGCTAACTGAAGTGAATGTATTACTCCACAGGACCAGAAACGCTTAATGAGCTGAGGATTGTTCTGCTGGGACAGACTGGAGCAGGAAAGAGTGCAGCAGGAAACACCATCCTGGGGAGGAAGGTGTTTAAATCACAGAGCTCCTCTTCCCCTGTGACAGTAGAGTGTGAGAGAGCCAGAGGGGAAGTGTGTGGGAGAGAGGTGACTGTGATTGACACTCCAGGCCGGTTTGACACAGAGTGCAGTGATGAAGACGTCATACAGGAGATTGCAAAGTGTGTCAGTCTGTCTGCTCCGGGACCCCATGTGTTCCTGGTGGTGGTCCAGCTGGGCAGATTTACACAGGAGGAGCAGAACATAGTGAAGATCATTAAGACAATCTTCGGTCCTGAATCAGCCAAATACTCCCTGGTGCTGTTCACTCATGGAGACAAGCTGAAGGGAAAATCTATTGAAGAACATGTGAGTGACAATAAAGAGCTCACAGAGTTCACAGCTCAGTGTGGTGGTGGATACCATGTCTTTAACAATAAGGACATGGAGGATAGCTCACAGGTCTCAGAGCTGCTGCAGAAGATTGATAAGATGGTGGAAACCAATGGAGGAGGCTGCTACACCAATGAGATGTTCAAGATGGTTAAAGAACAGATTAAAGAGAAGTTGATGGATAATCTGGAAGAAGACAAAAAGGAGAAGGAAGCTGGAGATGAAGCAGGTGGCACAGCAGCAGGAGCAGCAGGAGCAGCAGGAGGAGCAGGAGGAGCAGGCCGGGGAGTAGGCTTTAGAACAGCAGCAGCAGTAGTAGCAGGAGTGGGAGTAGTAGGAGCAGGAGCAGCAGTAGGAGCAGGAGCAGCAGTAGGAGCAGCAGTAGGAGCAGCAGCAGGAGTAGTAGGAGCAGCAGCAGGAGTAGTAGGAGCAGCAGCAGGAGCAGCAGGAACAGCAGTATTAGGAACAGGAGCAGGAGTATTAGGAACAGGAGCAGTAGCAGGAGCAGCAGTAGTAGGAGTGTTGGTAGCAGGAGCAGCAGCATTGGCAACAATGTTGAGAGGGGGAGCAGGAGCAGCAGCAGCAGCAGCAGGAGCAGGTATAAAAGCATCTGATAAAGAAAAGCAGGAGCAGCAGGGGCAGCAGGGGGAGCAGCAGGAGGAGCAGGGGGAGCAGCAGGAGCAGCAGGGGGAGCAGCAGCAGGGGAAGCAGGAGGAGCAGGAGCAGCAGGGGGAGCAGGGGGAGCAGGAGCGGCAGGGGGAGCAGCAGGAGGAGCAGGGGGAGCAGCAGGGGGAGCAGGAGCGGCAGGGGGAGCAGCAGGAGGAGCAGGGGGAGCAGCAGGGGCAGCAGTGGGAGCAGCAGCAGGGGGAGCAGGAGGAGCAGGGGGAGCAGCAGGGGGAGCAGGAGCGGCAGGGGGAGCAGCAGGAGGAGCAGGAGGAGCAGGGGGAGCAGGAGCAGCAGGGGGAGCAGGGAGAGCAGCAGGAGGAGCAGGGGGAGCAGAGGGAGCAGCAGGGGCAGCAGAGGGAGCAGCAGGGGCAGCAGGGGGAGCAGCAGCAGGGGTAGCAGGAGGAGCAGGGGGAGCAGCAGCGGCAGCAGGGGGAGCAGCAGCAGGAGGAGCAGGAAGAGCAGGGGGAGCAGGGGGAGCAGCAGGGGGAGCAGGAGCGGCAGGGGGAGCAGCAGGAGGAGCAGGAGGAGCAGGAGGAGCAGCAGAGGGAGCAGGAGCGGCAGGGGGAGCAGCAGGGGGAGCAGGAGCAGCAGCAGCATGTGCAGGAGCAGGAATAGGAGGACAAGGAGGAGCAGTCACTGGTCTAGCACTAGGTCCAGCAGGAGCAGGAGCGGGAGCAGTCATTGGAGCAGGAGTTGGAGCAGCCATTGGAGGAGCAGTAATGTTGAGAAAGCATCAGGAAAATGTACCATACAGTAAAGAACCTCTATTCTTGCACAGAGATCTGAGCTTCAATTAAAGCTTCTTTACATATGTGCTGCCTTGTACCCATAAGTGAGATGCTTAACCTAATTGCTTCAGTAAAATCCATTCAACTGCTTTAATGGATTGTTTGTACATGTTTCTGCTGTTCTGACCGCAGTGGGGAGATGGGCAAGGTTTCTGCTGTTCTGACTGCTCTGTTCTTATTTTTCTTAGATAACTATCTTTACTAGGATTATGATAATTACTCAGATAATTCAGTGGTAGCACATTTTGGTGGAAGAAGACTGCTTAAAACCACTGACCTGTGAAGTAAATAACATTGATCATCTCGTTACAATGGCACCTGTCAAGTGGTGGGATATATTAGGCAGCAAGTGACCTTATTAATTTAATATTACGGTAATATTAACAAACCAAATTACATTTGAGAAAAATAATTGATTGGTTGTTCCTCAACTCATCGCATCCCTGAACGGATCCAAAATATTAATTAATGAGGACTTAATGGATGCTGTCAGAAGGAAAAGGAAGGAACTGATGCCGGAAAGGGGGGACATTGCCTATCTGCGGCAAGATAAACTGATTATACATCCCCGGTCCAGTGCACCAAAACTCCCAGGACACCATTAATCACCAACCAGGAAGGCTGAAACACCGACTTCATTATGTCTTCTTTGTTTGTGGACAAGAATTTTAATTATAAGGTAGTGGAAAATATGACAACGGTGGTGGATAATGCGTCACAATAGAAATATGTATGGTGAAAAATAAAAATGTTATCGTAATATTATATAGATATATCGTTCTTATATATCGTTCCGTATATAGAACACCAGGTTCTAATATTTAAACATTTAAGCAAAAATTAGCAAAAACTAACCAAAAATTCATGTTCATATGTGGGGACTTCAACATTGATTTATTAAATCCAAATAAGAACAAAATGACAGAGGAATTTATCAATACAGTTTACAGTCTCAGCCTTTATCCCAAAATTACCAGACCCAACCAGATTACTCCCCATTGTGATATCAGTTACCACCTACCAGTTTTTACAGTTTTCAACAACAACTGTTGGAGCCATTATTCCTAGAAGGAAACCTTTATGTTTTGTGTGTTACTTACCTTTGGCTGTGGAAAGGAAAAGAGCTTGATTAGTGTCATTTGATATGTTGTCTTTCAGTTGTTGAAGCCTAGCCCATAGTATATGGTAGTTTTCTCATGTTATGCCACCCACTGGTCAGGTATGGCTACTGCACTTAGAGGTGTGCACCCCTTGGGTCAAGGGTTCAAAGTAAGATGGCTGCCACCAGTCAGTGTGACACATGTGAACACTGAATGAAAGCATTGAAGCAGGCCTCTCGGCAAGATAAGGTTTTTCAAGTGTTATACAAAGGCTACCGGAGCATAAATCAAGCATTATATTTTATTATATTTGACATCATTTAGAAGGCAGTTTAAAAGATTAGTTTAGTTTTGTGTATCAACTCATCTACCATCCATAACCCGGTGCTGACCACGCCTGAAGCAACAAATGGTGAGTCAAACAAACACATTGAAGCCCTGCCAAAACCTGCTTGTTGTAAATAAATGAAGATGAAAATTGAACTTAAAGTTGAAAGCAAACACTGGCAATGTCACAAACAATGGCACAAACAACAACTATACAATAAATAAGCAGGACAATATATTATTATACAGACAGGTTTGGACAGAATGGATGCCTTCAAAGATGATTTGATAGCACAAGATTGGGAGTCAATATATAAAGAAAAAGATAGTGATAAAGTATATGATGAATTCTGTAGAATATTTCAATTATTATATGCTAAAAATTATCTAATTAAAAAATATAGCAGAAAACAAAAGTATATTGAGAGACCATGGATCTCAAAGGGATATCTAAAACACCTGTAACAAGAAAGATACACTTTATCGAGAATTTATAAAACACAGAACTATCGAGGCAGAAAATAAATATAAGAAATATAAAAATAAGTTCACTAATATTATGAGAAGTTGTAAGAAAGAATACTACAGTAAACTATAAGATAACAATAAAAATCATATTAAAGGTATATGGAATATTTTAAACAGCATTATTAGAAATGCCTCTAGACAGTATTTTATTGAAAATGTTAAAAATATTAATAACATGGATGACGTGGTCAGTAACTTTTTACAAGTTTCGGAGCAAACTTCGCAGAAAAAATCCCTGTTCCACAGACTTCTGAAAATAGAAATAATAATATTATAGAAATAAATCCTAGTTCAATGTTTTTTAAAGCAGTAGAAGAAAAAAAAAAATTGACATTGTTAAAGAATTTAAAAACAAAATATCTACTGATTGTAATGAAATAGAAATAAAAATAGTAAAAAAAGGTAATTGAGGGGATTATCTTTAATCTTTAATTTATCATTCCAATTTCCAAATAAAATGAAAATAGCTGAAGTCATACCGCTGTACAAAACTGGAGATAAATGGCACTTCACAAATTACAGGCCTGTTTCTCTACTGCCACAATTCTCAACAATTCTTGAAAAACTCTTCAATGACAGACTAGACAAATTCATAGATAAACACAAATTACTCACTGACAGCCAATATGGATTTAGAACAAACTGGTCAACATCACTAGCTTTAACTGAACTAATTGAAGAAATCACTAATTCCATGGACAAAAAGAAATACGCAGTCGGGGTATTCATTGATTTAAAAAAAGCATTTGACACAATTAATCATGAAATATTAATCAACAACTGGAACGCCTTGGGATCAGGGGGGTAGTGTTGAATTGGGTAAGTAGCTATTTCAAAAACAGGCAACAATTTGTGAAGATGGGAGAATATACATCTGAATGTTTGGATATTGTGTGTGGCGTCCCCCAGGGGTCAGTGTTGGGACCAAAACTATTTATCCTCTACATTAATGATCTGTGTAAAGTATCTGAATTGTTGAAATTTGTACGATTTGTTTTGTATACATTTATGGTTCTGGTGAAAATTTACAGCAACTGTTGGACTCAATCACTTCAGAATTCAGAAAAGTAAATTGATATCAAGTTATCGTTAAATTTGTCACATTGTATTCGAACAACCAGATTTTTGTTTATCTATCTGTGGGGTCAAATTATGCAACAAACTCAATGTTGCTTTAAAACAATGTCCAAACATGCACCGGTTCAAAAGGTTTTCACGAGGTACAGGGAGGAAGATTGGCGTTAACAATCACCAGGGGTTCTTATTGATTTGTGTTTAGATTAGAATGTAGATATGGGTAAACATATAGATATGTTTGTATGAGGGTATAGGGGTATGTATATTTATGTATATTTAAGTATATTTTAAGTATATTTATACAAATTTTTTATGAATGTTGCTTTCGTTAATTTCTTATTTTTGAATATCTATTATTGTTTGATGTCTTTAGGGATTAAAGGGGTAGGAGTACGTGTTACTTCTTCTTAGTCGTTTTCGCAGATGTAAACAGGTTTAAGTTTAATTGCTGGTGGAGGGAATTTATGATGTCTTGTTATATTTTTTGTCATCTGTTTTTAACTACTGTTTCTGTTTTGTTACTATTTTACATGTTCGAAATAAAGATTCAAATCAAATCAAATCAAATCAAATCAAGTGAACAGTCAGTTCTTGAAGTGGGCAAACATAAGGATCTGAGCGACTTTGACAAGGGCCAAACTGTGATGGCTAGAACAATGGATCAGAGCATCTCCAAAACAGCAGGTCTTGTGGGGTGTTCCCAGTATGCAGTGGTTAGTACCACAAGTGGTCCAAGGAAGGACAACCGGTGAACTGGCGACAGGGTCATGGGCGCCCGAGGCTCATTGATGAGCGTGGAGAGAGAAGGCTAGCCCATCTGGTCTGATCCCACAGAAGAGCTGCTATTGATGAGCGTGGGGAGAGAAGGCTAGCCCATCTGGTCTGATCCCACAGAAGAGCTGCTATTGATGAGTGTGGGGAGAGAAGGCTAGCCCATCTGGTCTGATCCCACTGAAGAGCTGCTATTGATGAGTGTGGGGAGAGAAGGCTAGCCCATCTGGTCTGATCCCACTGAAGAGCTGCTATTGATGAGCGTGGGGAGAGAAGGCTAGCCCATCTGGTCTGATCCCACAGAAGAGCTGCTATTGATGAGCGTGGGGAGAGAAGGCTAGCCCGTCTGGTCTGATCCCACAGAAGAGCTGCTATTGATGAGCGTGGAGAGAGAAGGCTAGCCCATCTGGTCTGATCCCACAGAAGAGCTGCTATTGATGAGCGTGGGGAGAGAAGGCTAGCCCATCTGGTCTGATCCCACTGAAGAGCTGCTATTGATGAGTGTGGGGAGAGAAGGCTAGCCCATCTGGTCTGATCCCACTGAAGAGCTGCTATTGATGAGCGTGGGGAGAGAAGGCTAGCCCATCTGGTCTGATCCCACTGAAGAGCTGCTATTGATGAGCGTGGAGAGAGAAGGCTAGCCCATCTGGTCTGATCCCACTGAAGAGCTGCTATTGATGAGCGTGGGGAGAGAAGGCTAGCCCATCTGGTCTGATCCCACAGAAGAGCTGCTATTGATGAGCGTGGGGAGAGAAGGCTAGCCTATCTGGTCTGATCCCACAGAAGAGCTGCTATTGATGAGTGTGGGGAGAGAAGGCTAGCCTATCTGGTCTGATCCCACTGAAGAGCTGCTATTGATGAGCGTGGGGAGAGAAGGCTAGCCCATCTGGTCTGATCCCACAGAAGAGCTGCTATTGATGAGCGTGGGGAGAGAAGGCTAGCCCGTCTGGTCCGATCCCACAGAAGAGCTGCTGTAGCACAAATGTTTTTTCACAGATTTTGAAGAAGCTAACAAAACCTTCTTCAACGCAATACTGCAAAATACACTCACTATGACCAACGCCACTGTCTGCACTATTCCAGGTCATCTGCATGTTTCCATTCCTTTTCGTTAATGACCGAACAAACAGGGATATTATAGATATAGTGCTGGATACTATTTAGCTTTTAGGGTAACTAAGGCCAGCATTGCTGGGCTGATTGGCCAGTTCTCAACATTATGTGAGTGAATGTGTGCCAGCCCTATGGAGTGACTAAAGACACACAAACAACACTAAACACTGAAAACAGTACTGAGCACTTTTATTCACCTTTACCTTGAAACATTTTCAGAACAGATGTAGTAGCACATGATTACCACTAGATGGCAGGCGTGAACATGGTTTTGGGCTTGTTTACCTCATGTAGATACAATGGCCAACGTTCCTTCCTTCTGTGAGTGACACCTGGAAGGCAGCTGCTGCCTCCTAACATTGACACTGGCGAGTCGTCTCATTGGCTCAGGCGGTTAGAGCAGTCGTCTCATTGGCTCAAGCGGTTAGAGCAGTCATCTCATTGGCTCAGGCAGTTAAAGCAGTCATCTCATTGGCTCAGGCGGTTAGGGCAGTTGTCTCATTGGCTCAGGCAGTAACAGCAGTCGTCTCATTGGCTCAGGCAGTTAGAGCAGTCGTCTCATTGGCTCAGGCGGTAAGAGCAGTCATCTCATTGGCTCAGGCGGTAAGAGCAGTCGTCTCATTGGCTCAGCAGCTTATTTTGTGTTCTATGTCATACTGTAATATCTAAAGCATGTTCTGTAACGTACTCTTTTCTCACACAATTTAAATGGAGTTGCTACAATGATAATAATTCACTCTCCTTATTTCAGTGCTACAAGGACACACAAAACAGGTAAGCAAACTCTATCCTCTCTCATCAGGTTAAGTATAAAAAGTCCTGTATTAGCCTGTTGTGTTCTATCAGCAAGGTACTGTGGAATGTGTTTGAAATGCCTCTCTCTCTGTAATAATTACTGCAGCTTTAATTATGTCTACATATGAAGGGAACATTTTAAAATATTGAAGTAATTAAATGAATATTTCTCTCCAATATTAATCCCACCACCCCCATGTTCCTACAAGTGTGTGTCCCTCAGTGGGGCTGTGAGTGTGTGTCTCTCATTGGGGCTGTGAGTGTGTGTCCCTCAGTGGGGCTGTGTGTGTGTGTCTCTCAGTGGGGCTGTGAGTGTGTGTCTCTCAGTGGGGCTGTGAGTGTGTGTCTCTCAGTGGGGCTGTGAGTGTGTGTCTCTCAGTGGGGCTGTGTGTGTGTGTCTCTCAGTGGGGCTGTGGGTGTGTGTCCCTCAGTGGGGCTGTGAGTGTGTGTCTCTCAGTGGGGCTGTGAGTGTGTGTCTCTCAGTGGGGCTGTGTGGCAGAATGCTGGGAGGGATGGATGAAGATCAGAATGAAGATCTGATGTTGCTGCTGATAATCTTCTATGGTAATGAAGCCACGCCCACAGCACAAGTGACTCCTGAATATTATTGCAGAGCCCAGTGCACACTGGGGGATCCAGAGAAGGTCTTAGGAGCGCTGATTGATGTGGCCAAGCACCTGGACAATCTGAAGTACAGAGTGTCAGATAAGATGCTGGGGACTGTTCAATACAGTGAGTACTGGGGCCAGGGAGCTCCACATTGTCACTGTACAGGGGGAATCTTCGGCATCCTTTCCACAAGCTGATGAAGCCAGTCAGAGTCATATTGGGCCTGTCTGTGTAAGAGTCCTGGGGCCGGTTGCATCAGCTGCACATAAAAGAGCTGGTCTTAACTCTTAAGTCCAAAAGCTTCACTTACACCTAGAATTTACACCCTGAAGTAGCACTACGCCCAGGTGGTGAAACAGGTGTATTTTTTATCTGACTTTGCACACATTCTACGTCAGACATCACGTTAAGACCAGGAGTGTGTCCAGTCAGTGCAACCAGCCCCAGGAGTGCAGAAGTGTTTATGCCACTGGAAGAACCGCCTTTTTAAGATAAAACCACATCAGCACTGATATCAGCACTGTGCAGAGCTAACTGTAGTGAATGTATTACTCCACAGGACCAGAAACGCTTAAAGAGCTGAGGATTGTTCTGCTGGGACAGACTGGAGCAGGAAAGAGTGCAGCAGGAAACACCATCCTGGGGAGGAAGGTGTTTAAATCACAGAGCTCCTCTTCCCCTGTGACAGTAGAGTGAGGGGAAGTGGATGGGAGAGAGGTGACTGTGATTGACACTCCAGGCCGGTTTGACACAGAGTGCAGTGATGATGACGTCATACAGGAGATTGCAAAGTGTGTCAGTCTGTCTGCTCCGGGACCCCATGTGTTCCTGGTGGTGGTCCAGCTGGGCAGATTTACACAGGAGGAGCAGAACATAGTGAAGATCATTAAGACAATCTTCGGTCCTGAATCAGCCAAATACTTCATGGTGCTGTTCACTCATGGACACAGACTGAAGAACAAAACTATTGAACAATTTCTGATTGTTAATCACGCCCTGGCACATTTCACTTGGTAGATACCAAGTGTTTAACAATGACGACAGGGAGAATCACTCACAGGTCTTAGAGCTGCTGCAGAAGATTGATAAGATGGTGGAAACCAATGGAGGAGACTGCTACACCAATGAGATGTTCAAGATGACTGAACGCAATGCATCATAACTCAAAGTGGACAGGCTACAGCAGTAGAAGACCAATAAGTCTAAAAAATCAGTCTAATAAATACCTAATAAAGTGCTCACTGAGTGTAAACTATATACCTAGGAAATAAGGAATAAGGCTATATTTTGTTTTAGTTTTCATGAGGGCTTTAAGCTGTTGACCTTGAGACTTCTGAATATTCATAGATATCCGTTTAGCTGCAGAAAGTTAGAATGTCAATGTTTATTCAGCTTAAAGTTTTTCACAAATAAAAACGTGCTTTTGTGTATATTTTTTCTGGTTTTTGATCCAATGTTTACACGACAAAAAAATGTTTTTCCATTTGCGTCAGCTGGGCTTAGGTTAGGGTTAGGGTTCAGTTGAGTATTCCGTTTTTGTCAGCTAAGATAAATGTTACATTTTTATGTTCCACTCAAATCACTGACTGGCCAAAACTAGTGCCTCAGCTAAAAGGAGAATTCCAGCCCGAATTGTTATTTTATTTGTTTGGGTGCAGCTGTCCTCCTGTCAAAATGAGCTCTCTCCCAACCTCTGTGCAGAGATACACTATAGCCCCAAACTACTGGCCCAGACAGAGATACACTGTAGCCCCAAACTACTGGCCCAGACAAAGATACACTGTAGCCCCAAACTACTGGCCCAGACAGAGATACACTGTAGCCCCAAACTACTGGCCCAGACAGAGATACACTGTAGCCCCAAACTACTGGCCCAGACAGAGATACACTGTATATATACAGTTGGAGTTAGTCGTCTTGCTCAGGGACACTCTGACACCCACAGGGCAGGACTGCCACGCTGCTCTTACCTCCTGAGCTAATGTTGCCCCAGTTTTAGGCATTTCACATGTATTTATATATCTATACAGATATATATATCTACAATGTTTGTGTCAATTATTTCAAGTCTCTCACAAGCATTGATTTGTTTCCCCTAATCCTGTACGTAACCCTAACCCTATCCCCTAACCCTGTCCTGTCCAGGGTGTATTCCTGCCTTTCGCCTAATGTGTGCTGGGATAGGCTCCAGCCCCCCTGCGACCCTGTTCAGGATAAGCGGGTTAAGATAATGGATGGATGGATGGGATGGTATAAAATGGTTTTTAGAATTGCATTATTATGCCTTTGGTTTGTTGGAGTCTTTCCATGAAAAGGACATAAACTCATTTTGTGTAGTGTATGCATCTCCAAAATAAATTCATTTTGTGTCGTGTATGGATCTCCAAAATGCAGAGAAGGCTAGGTCCCCCCACGTTTGTTTTGCCTTCTACATGTTACAAAATAAGAAACTGTTGTTACTAAAGCAGTGGTATCTTAAAATATGTTTTAGAACCTTGAGTTTTATCAAGCTTTCCACAGCAACCCTCATCGGCCCAGTGAGACTTAAGGGCTAAAAAACTTTAAAAGCTTTTAAAGAAACTTTATTCATTTTAGTTCTGTGCAAATCAATACTTATCACCTGGAGCAAGTCCATGTTAAGATTTAATGAATCTGAAATGAAGGGCAGTAAGATTTATTTATTGTTCATTTTTTTCACAGGAAAAGTTCGAGAAAGAGTTGATCCCATCTGGCTAAACCCACCATGTTTATGCATATGTATCATCTGTGTACAGCTATCCATGGAATAGATATATTTATATATTCATTATTTAGAATAGATATATTTGAGATGTATGATAAAAACCCTCTACATCTATGTCAAAGCTCCATGTGCATTGTAACTAGCAGATAACAATGGTGAACTTGACCACTGTGAATGCCAATAGAAAGGGGCTGGAAATAGTTGAAATAGCCAAACATTATCACAGAGGTGTATCTGCTACACACCCACCACATAGCTATTCAAAGTAATGTAGATCACTATAATACCACACATTTCAATCAGACATAAATTCTGTTTTGAAAACATTTTCAGGATTGTATGGGTGTGGTCTTGACTGCCTGACCTCCCCCAATGTACCACCTACGAGTAAATAATATTGGAGAAGGAAGGAGAGGGACTAAGAGCGGAAAGATCTGGGTCCTGATTGAAATGCAGGATGTTCTGCTGTGAGGCGGTGGTGTTATCTGCACCCCAGCGCACGGATCATGCTGCAAATCTCATGATGAAAAACTCTACAAATCTGAAAAACTCTGGAAGGAGATGTGCAGTGAGACTCCATTGGCCATTTGGCTGGGTCCCTCTTGATGTCATGAATTATCTGGACCAAACTCCACCCATTTAATCCTCAAATAGATGGAAATGTTCAGACTGATATAATTATTGCAATCCAATTGATTTCTCTACAGTTACTGATACACTGACCTGGTAGTACACAATGCAGTTCACAGATGTGCTTAAACAGTCACTGAAAGCATATGTACAGACACCCCCCCAGCTAAGGAAAGAGAAGGCGTGTTCACGGGGCTGTCAGAAAGAGTCAAGCGCCCCCTGGTGTCAGCAGGGTGTGAGTGCACGTCACGCTTCCTTAGACTGTCACTTGGAGAGGTAACCGTGGAAACGGGGGGCGTCACATGACCGTGCACTTCTCCTCGGCGGCCTGCTTGACCTCGTTCATGGTGGTCTGCGCTTTGCTCTTCATGCTGTCGAAGTCCACGTCCAGATCCATGTTCTGCAGCTTCCCCAGAAACGTGCTGTTGGCCTCTTCCTCCTCCTCATCCTCCTCCACCATCTTAGCCAGCTCCTCCGGCAGGTCCACGTCCCCTCCAACCATCTGGATCGTAGCGTCATCCTGGGCACTCTGAGAGAGAGAGAGACATTAACACTGAACTGAGAGAGAGAGAGAGAGACATTAACAGTGAACTGAGAGAGAGAGAGAGAGAGAGAGACAGAGAGAGAGAGAGACATTAACACTGAACTGAGAGAGAGAGAGAGAGAGAGAGAGAGAGAGAGAGAGAGAGAGAGAGAGAGAGAGAGAGAGAGAATGATTGATTGATTGATTGATTGATTGATTGGCACAAATTGAGCAACAGGAGCACACAAAATCTGGTTATACAACTGTAATACCTGGAAAACACATTTTGAAAACTTATATAAACAAATATCACCAAACAATCTCAATTTGGAACAGAACAAAATCAAAGAAAAACAAAAAATCCTAGAATCAACTATCAAAAACAATCAGAACCCACTTGACTACCAAATCTCAATTAAAGAATTAGAAGACCAAATTAAAAAACTGAAACCAAGAAAAGCTTGTGGCCATGACAGCATCAGGACAGAGATGCTTAAACACAGCACTGCTGAGCTGCAGCTGGCCCTGCTCAAATTGTTCAATCTCGTTCTCCAAGCTGGCTGCTTCCCTGAGAACTGGAGCTGGGGGCTTATTTCCCCAATACACAAGAGTGGAGACAAACTAGACCCAAATAACTACAGAGGCATTTGTGTAAGCAGTAATCTGGGGAAGGTTTTCTGCAGTATTATTAACGCTGAATACTGGCCTTCCTTACCGAACACAATGTCTTGAGTAAAGGACAAATTGGCTTTCTACCAAATCACTGAACTACTGATCATATTTACACCCTACACACCCTAATTAGTCAACATGTACACCAACAAAAGAAAAGAAAAATGTTACATGCTTTATTGACTTTAAAAAAGCATTTGATTCAATTTGGCAGGAAGGTTTATATTATAAAATTCTCCAAAGCGGTGTAGGGGGTAATGTATATGACATAATTAAATCAATTTATACAAATAATAAATGCAGAATAAAAATTGGCCATAAAAAACCATACCATAAAAAATCTAAAATAATGAAAAAAGGCAAGATCTCAGGAAAGCAGACACACGTTCAGTCTAGGAAACACCGCCCTAGAACACACCCTGTCCCATAATTACCTGGGTCTGAAAATTAGTGCCTCAGGAAACTTTGGTCTGGCAGTGAATTCACTGCAGAGCCTTCTATGCAATCAGAAAAAAATTCTTCCAGATTGACATTCCAATCAGAATCTGGTCAAAAATATTTGACAGTGTAATCCTGCCAATTGCTCTGTATGGAAGTGAAGTATGGGGTCCACTCAGTCAACAGGACTACATTAGATGGGAGAAGCATCCAATTTTAAACATCCAACAAAAAACACCAAACAATGCATGCAGGGCTGAATTAGGACGATTCCCATTGATTATAAACATACAAAAAAGGTCACTCAAATTCTGGATGCATCTGAAATCAAGTCCCAAAACAACACTGCAGTTCCACGCATTTCAAACCCAAGAGCTGAACCCTGAAAAGAGTCCACTAAGTCAGCTGGTACTGAGACTAACTCTCATCTCACATCTAACAAGAACATCTCTCAGGCCAGCACTGCTTCACAAACACAAATCAGAATAAACCAAATTGCTAAACAAAATAAAACCATTTATCTGGAACATTGGAACAACCAAACCAAAACACAAAACAAGCTTACTTGCTACCTGGCCCTAAAACGAGAATACAAATTGGCTGAATATCTTGTGACTGTCCGAGATATGAAGCAGAGACGACTCCTTACCAAGTACAGACTCAGTGACCACAACCTAGCCATTGAAAAAGGTAGACATAAAAAGTCCTGGCTACCAAAAGAACAGAGGATATGTGGTCACTGTATGTCAGGTGAGGTTGAAAACGGAGGTGCACTTCCTTCTAAAATGTGAAAAATACAAAAATATCAGAGAAAAATATTTTAATAAATTTAAAAAACATGTCCCCAACTTTCTCCATCTAGAAGAGAGCAACCAACTGCCGATTGTCTTGGGGGAGGGACCAACTGCACATATTGCAGTAAAATATGTGTCTGAATGTCACATACTCAGAGACAGTGAGTGACAAAACAAACACACACACACACACACACACACAAACACACACACACACATATTGAATTTACCTGTTATATACCTGTTAATTATTATCCTTAATTTAATTAAAAAAATTTAATAATCATATTACTGTGTTATTTTCACCTGTTTTAACATGTTCCTTGCCATGCTTTGGCAATACAAATGCTAATTTTGTCATGCCAATAAAGCAATTTGAATTTGAATTTGAATTTGAGAGAGAGAGAGACATTAACACTGTACTGAGAGAGAGAGAGAGAGAGAGAGAGAGAGACATTAACACTGTACTGAGAGAGAGAGAGAGAGAGAGAGAGAGAGAGACATTAACACTGTACTGAGAGAGAGAGAGAGAGAGAGACATTAACACTGTACTGAGAGAGAGAGAGAGAGAGAGAGAGAGAGAGAGATTAACACCGCACTGAGAGAGTGGGGAGACAGAGAGAGAGAGAGAGAGAGAGAGAGAGAGAGACATTAACACTGTACTGAGAGAGAGAGAGAGAGAGAGAGAGAGAGATTAACACCGCACTGAGAGAGTGGGGAGACAGAGAGAGAGAGAGAGAGAGAGAGAGAGAGTGGGGGAGACAGAGAGAGGGGGGAGAGAAGAGGTCAGGTGAGGGGGCGTGGTCTCACCTCCGGTAGGCGGTGCTTATCCCTCAACGCCACCCTCAGGTTCGCCCTCTCCGCCTTCCGCATGGCGAACTCCTTATCCCGCTGAATCCTGCAACACAGCACAACACACACTGCAACATTCCTGATCATTCCTGATTATTCCTACAACACAGCACAACCCACACTGCAACATTCCTGATCATTCCTGATTATTTCTGCAACACAGCACAACCCACACTGCAACATTCCTGATCATTCCTGATTATTCCTGCAACACAGCACAACCCACACTGCAACATTCCTGATCATTCCTGCAACACAGCACAACACACTGCAACATTCCTGATTATTTCTGCAACACGGCACCAGATTGGCCAGGCCGGAGTCATGACCTTTGACCTGGGCTCTGTGGGGCTCCTGTTTCCCCAGGGCTCTTACATAAGCAGAAGAGTTATCTCCCATGGCAACAGCAGCTTAGAGATAATCGCATTATGGCTGTTGTGCTCTTAATTACAGGATCCAGTCAAATCCTTATGTACCTAATGAACAATTTACCATGCCTCACTCTGTCACATACACACACACACACACACACCCACACACACCCACGTACACACAAACACCCATGAAGGTAAACACACATACCTAAATGAGCACACAGAGATATGAGCTCAAACATGGTTCTACAAAAGGTTTCCTCAAAAACTTCCCTCAAAAGATTTTAATGCACAGACAGGAAACCTCACTTAACAGCGGGATTTTAATGCACAGACAGGAAACCTCACTTAACAGCGGGATTTTAATGCACAGACAGGAAACCTCACTTAACAGCGGGATTTTAATGCACAGACAGGAAACCTCACTTAAAAGCGGGATTTTAATGCACAGACAGGAAACCTCACTTAAAAGCGGGACTTTAATGCGCAGACAGGGAATGCTGAGCGGACTCACTTCTCCTCCACCAGCTGCCTCTGGTACTCCTCGAACTCCTCACGGGACATGCCCTTGGACTGCGGCGTCTCCTTCCCGTCCGCGTCCGTCTTGGCCTCCTCCTCACCCCCGCCGCCCGTCATGTTCTTCAGCTTGTCCCCCAACATCTGCTTCATGAAGAACGCCATGGCAACCCAACCCTAACCCTAACCCAACCCCAAACCCCAGGGGGTGCAGCGCTAAAGAGGGGAAGGGAGAGGCTGGGGATGGGTACAGGTGGAGGAAGGCTTAGGGGTTACAGCCCCAGAAACGGGATGAACGTCAGAGAAAGAAGCAAAAACAGGAAGAGAAGGAAGACTGGGAGATAGACAGCAGAATGAGGGAGAGAGAGGGAGAGAGAGAGGAGATGGTTGGGTAAATGTAGTCACTGCACTGTGCTGAAGGAGAGGGTGTCTGGGGTGTGTGTGTATTTTGCAGGCGCTTAAACGGCTCAAGAGCTTAACGCATTAGCAACAGGCTGCAGCATGAAGCCTCCGTCACCTTGGGCCAAGGTCCCCAAAGCACCCTACTGCCCTGCTGTGGTCCAGGGGTCCCCAAAGCCCTGCTGTGGTCCAGGGGTCCCCACTGCCCTGCTGTGGTACGAGGGGTCCCCACTGCCCTGCTGTGGTCCAGGGGTCCCCACTGCCCTGCTGTGGTCCAGGGGTCCCCAAAGCCCTGCTGTGGTCCAGGGGTCCCCAAAGCCCTGCTGTGGTCCAGGGGTCCCCACTGCCCTGCTGTGGTCCAGGGGTCCCCACTGCCCTGCTGTGGTCCAGGGGTCCCCACTGCCCTGCTGTGGTCCAGGGGTCCCCACTGCCCTGCTGTGGTCCAGGGGTCCCCAAAGCCCTGCTGTGGTCCAGGGGTCCCCACTGCCCTGCTGTGGTACGAGGGGTCCCCACTGCCCTGCTGTGGTCCAGGGGTCCCCACTGCCCTGCTGTGGTCCAGGGGTCCCCACTGCCCTGCTGTGGTCCAGGGGTCCCCACTGCCCTGCTGTGGTCCAGGGGTCCCCACTGCCCTGCTGTGGTCCAGGGGTCCCCACTGCCCTGCTGTGGTCCAGGGGTCCCCAAAGCCCTGCTGTGGTCCAGGGGTCCCCACTGCCCTGCTGTGGTCCAGGGGTCCCCACTGCCCTGCTGTGGTCCAGGGGTCCCCACTGCCCTGCTGTGGTCCAGGGGTCCCCAAAGCCCTGCTGTGGTCCAGGGGTCCCCACTGCCCTGCTGTGGTACGAGGGGTCCCCACTGCCCTGCTGTGGTCCAGGGGTCCCCAAAGCCCTGCTGTGGTCCAGGGGTCCCCAAAGCCCTGCTGTGGTCCAGGGGTCCCCAAAGCCCTGCCTCACTTTGTTATGTAATTGCTTGCAATATAGCAGAAAAAGCACAATATTTACGGGGAATTTTACTCTTTGTGGCATGCATAGGTATTTATGACAATGTGGCTTAAGAGGATGAACAAACCCATGAAACATTAACAGCTTATTAAAGTTCTGGAATTCCAAATGTGGTTGGAATGAAAACCAGCGCACCCAGGGGCCACACCCAGGGAACACACCCAGGGGCCACACACAGGGGACACACACAGGGGACACACCCAGGGGACACACCCAGGGGCCACACACAGGGGCCACACCCAGGGGCCACACCCAGGGAACACACCCAGGGGCCACACCCAGGGGCCACACCCAGGGGCCACACACAGGGCCGGTTTGGGAACCACTGCTCTACACATCTGCTCCTCTTCCTCCCTCAGTGCAGTGATCCTGGCTGCCTCTTCATCTTTTAGGAACTGCAGAAGTTTCTCAAACTCCATCTTTATCTGTCTCTCTGTGCGCTGGGCCTGGCTCTGGAATAAACATTATTCACCATCATTTCAGTACAATCCAGTGCTGCATTTTCAACATGGTGATATAAAGTACAGTACCTTGAAGTGCTCTGCTGTTTGATCACAGATTAGTTATTAAAGGCTTTTAGCTTCTTCTGCAGTGGAGCCAGTGCAGTCCTGAGTTCCTCCTGGAAAGATACTCCACACTTTACTTTGGAAACAGATGGACAGTAAACTTCACTGCCTACACAGAAGGCACAACAATTATATATAAGCTTGATAAATACAGGAAGGCCTCAGTAGATTACATCATTTTTTGAAATTGAAATGAAATTTGCAAAGTATAGACAATAAATACTGATTGCAAGCAATGCAATGTGTGTCTAAATTCTGTTATCAGTTACCTCATACTCTTCTGCAGCCTCCTAAACTGGTTTTCATGTTCTTGTGAAGCAGACGGGCATTTGATCCTCCAAACAGAAGAGTGCAGACTGCAGAGCTCTCTGACTTCTCTCCTTTAAGAACGACTCACAGATATTCCTCAGAGACAGGTTACAGGGAGGTGGATCCAGAGAAGATCTTCTCCTGCAAACTGGGCACTCCTGAGATCCCTTCTCTCTCCACCAATGCTGCAGACAGGCCTCGCAGAAGCTGTGACTGCATCTCAGGACAACAGGATCCCAGGAGAGAAGACCTAGATGCCATCTGTCCTGAACTCAGTAATGGCTTCTGCTAAATCTGAAGTTTCACTTCTACTTCTTCTTGTTACACAAGTGGATCAGAAGTGCTTTCACTAAAATAATCACAAATGATTATCACAAATTTATTTGTGAACAAATCTGTTTCATATTCCTAAAATGGTATTTTAGGGTTAGGGTTATCTTTAGTATTTTCTGAAGAATATAGAATGAAATTATATCATCTCCAGTGTAACTGAAACATCTGTGTGAGAAGCTTTACGTCCTGTTAGACTGCCCTGACTATCAGACACTTCCTGCAGGGGCAGCGTTGTTGTGTTTAGTGTTGTTTGTGTGTATTTAGTCACTCCATGGAGCTCACACAGCTGGGGATCTTCTGCTCAATCTTCTTCACAGACGAGACTCCTGGGCATGGAACACTGACACGCTGGTCAGGTGACCTGTGGCCTGAATTCTCTTCATTATGGAGGGCGCTGTGGCAGGTTTAACTCCAGTCCTGGAGAGCCACAGTGTCTGCAGGTTTAACTCCAGTCCTGGAGGGCCGCAGTGTCTGCAGGTTTAACTCCAGTCCTGGAGGGGGTGCTGTGTCTGCAGGTTTAACTCCAGTCCTGGAGGGCCACAGTGTCTGCAGGTTTAACTCCAGTCCTGGAGGGCCGCAGTGTCTGTGGGTTTAACTCCAGTCCTGGAGAGCCACAGTGTCTGCAGGTTTAACTCCAGTCCTGGAGGGCCGCAGTGTCTGCAGGTTTAACTCCAGTCCTGGAGGGGGTGCTGTGTCTGCAGGTTTAACTCCAGTCCTGGAGGGCCGCAGTGTCTGCAGGTTTAACTCCAGTCCTGGAGGGCCGCAGTGTCTGCAGGTTTAACTCCAGTCCTGGAGGGCTGCAGTGTCTGCAGGTTTAACTCCAGTCCTGGAGGGCCGCAGTGTCTGCAGGTTTAACTCCAGTCCTGGAGGGGGTGCTGTGTCTGCAGGTTTAACTCCAGTCCTGGAGGGCCGCAGTGTCTGCAGGTTTAACTCCAGTCCTGGAGGGCCGCAGTGTCTGCAGGTTTAACTCCAGTCCTGGAGGGCCGCAGTGTCTGCAGGTTTAACTCCAGTCCTGGAGGGCCGCAGTGTCTGCAGGTTTAACTCCAGTCCTGGAGGGGGCGCTGTGTCTGCAGGTTTAACTCCAGTCCTGGAGGGCTGCAGTGTCTGCAGGTTTAACTCCAGTCCTGGAGGGCCGCAGTGTCTGCAGGTTTAACTCCAGTCCTGGAGGGGGTGCTGTGTCTGCAGGTTTAACTCCAGTCCTGGAGGGCCGCAGTGTCTGCAGGTTTAACTCCAGTCCTGGAGGGCCGCAGTGTCTGCAGGTTTAACTCCAGTCCTGGAGGGCCGCAGTGTCTGCAGGTTTAACTCCAGTCCTGGAGGGCCGCAGTGTCTGCAGGTTTAACTCCAGTCCTGGAGGGGGCGCTGTGTCTGCAGGTTTAACTCCAGTCCTGGAGGGCCGCAGTGTCTGCAGGTTTAACTCCAGTCCTAGAGACTGGAGTTAAACAGAAGTGAACATTGCCAATCTGAGTGTGATAAAATGAATAACTTGTATTTGGACAAACCTCAAGAAAATCACTGAATCAAGCTGCGACTCACTGAAGATCTGGCCCACTGCAGAATGGATGCACACAGACCTGTCAATCACTTCACACCAAGATATGTGCTTTAGCCAGAAACAGGCTTTATTAGTATCAAACCATTTCTACAAAATCACCTAAAACACACCTGCATACCTGCTCAACACAATTTCAGTTTTCTAATAATGAACATACAGAAATATCATTTTCTTTTTTTTTTTGGGGGGGGGGGGGGGGGGTTATAAAATGTGTAGTGTCATACCGACTTTTTCAAAATGAATGAAGGACTCGTGAAAAATGTTTCTTTTTATGGTAAATATTTCTGAGAATATTTGCTGATCCCACGAAAGAAAAATGCAGATATCAGTCTTTATTTATATATATACTGTGAGAGTTTATAAAACTGTAAAAATGGCAATAAAGCCGATAATGCCAATCATATTTATGTCTTCTGAACTGGCAGCTGGGCTGAGGTTACTCACAACTGACAACTGGCCGGAATTAGGATGGGAATCGGAATTAGGGTGGGAATCTTCAACCCCCTTTTGCCACCTAATTTATATATAAATATAATAATAAAAAAGACAGAATTGAATTGAATTGAATTGAATTGAATTGAATTGAATTGAATTGAATTGAATTGAATTGAATTGAATTTTCCAGTCGAACATACTGCCTCAGTCCTCAGACACCAACACTGAAAAACTCTGATAAACTCTGATAAACTCTGATAAACACTCTCATGAATTACACTGCTAAACTGGCCACACATATCAATACCATCAATGTATGTACTATAATATTATTTCACAAACATATTCATTCATTGGTAAAAGGGACCTAGTCACTCCAACGTATATTGAGTGTACACACCTAATGACTGTTTTTGAAATATTATATTGTTGTGCTGTTCATGCATTTTATTACCTGAAAATAATCAGACTGTCCAGCAAGCGGCTTGCATCCCAAATGGGGCTAATCCGCACAAGCCCACTGGTTCTGATATTACAGTTACAAAATAAAACAAAGAAATGGGAAAGGCCAGCTTCAGTGTTCCTGGAGGCTAGTG
>NC_083764.1:67947380-67977380 GCF_963514075.1 Conger conger | reverse complement strand
ACAAGGCTGGAGGTGTGACATCACTGCGCCCAGACACGCAGCCTGAGAACAACCCGCGGCCAAGAGGCTTCCATCAAAAAAAGAGAATGGAAAAATACAAAACATAAAAATGTATAATATACATTAGCCCAGGCAGGAGGGTCAGTGGTTCAATCCCCCGGCCTGGGTATGTGGAAGTGTCCCTGAGCAAGACAACTAACCCCCAACATTACACTCACGCTGTCACACACACAGACACACACACATAGCTAATGGAACTGAACAGTGCATTCTGGGAGCTTCACTTCTAATCAGTGCTGAAGAGTGGATGATCATGCAGCACCATTAAGCAATGCCATCAAACCTGACTTTTCTATGAGCACCACTGAACTCATGCCAGGAGAATTTTCTAGAACCCTGTTACAGAGTCACCAGAACCCTTCACAGTTAGAACGTTGTTATTATGTCCAGAGAGAAGGCAGGGAGGGGGACGGACTGAGCAGTGACCGCGCGGCCTCCACACAGCCAGCTCAGAGCCTCTCCCTAAATTATGACCAAGATTACGAAGATAAAAGAAACGTCTTCAGTTATGATTACCAAATTCCCCCTGCCACTAATTACCATGGCAACGGGGCCCAGGCACACCACATCTTTCACTGAATATGAAAAGGTCCAAATTACTGTGATCATTTTTTTGAAATATATGCAAAAATGGAAAAAGGTGCACTTTAAAGGATCCAGGCTAATTAAGGAGTCATTTCCTGCATTAAAGTGGCTTCCCAGTGCACCCTGCTCCAGGGTCTGTTGTGGCAAATGGACAGTTTGGGAGATGATGGTGAACTTCACAGCACTGTGAAAGGAGACGTGTTCACAGCAGCAGAGCTCCCAGCCTGTCCCCAGCTTGTCTCCGCACCTGTAGGAACAGCCCCAGGCTCATCCCAATCCCCTATTTTATCCACCCATGTCTTCTCCAACCTCCACTGACCTGGGAATCTATCGAGTCCCGCAATCTTTAAGGATGCTCCAACCTCCACTGACCTGGGAATATATCGAGTCCCGCAATAAATGTTCCTTGAAGGAGCCAGGAGCTTGAAGGCTTGTTCTCACCTTCATTATACAGTATGTTTACCCCAAGTTTGCAGTTTTTGGCTTCAGGGAAAATCCACGCCCCAAAAACTGAAGGCTGACTAGTAAAAATGGCAGTAATAACAGCAGTAATGGTAGTAATAACAGTAGTAATAACAGCAGTAATAACGGCAGTAATGGTAGTAATAACAGTAGTAATAACAGCAGTACTAACGGCAGTAAAGGTAGTAATAACAGTAGTAATAACAGCAGTAATAACGGCAGTAATGGTAGTAATAACAGTAGTAATAACAGCAGTACTAATGGCAGTAACGGTAGTAATAACAGCAGTACTAACGGCAGTAAAGGTAGTAATAACAGTAGTAATAACAGCAGTAATAACGGCAGTAACGGTAGTAATAACAGCAGTAATAACAGCAGTAACGGTAGTAATAACAGCAGTAATAACAGCAGTAACGGTAGTAATAACGGTAGTAATAACAGCAGTAACGGTAGTAATAACAGCAGTAATAACAGCAGTAACGGTAGTAATAACAGCCGTAACGGTAGTAATAACAGCAGTAATAACAGCAGTAAAGGTAGTAATAACAGTAGTAATAACAGCAGTAACGGTAGTAATAACAGTAGTAATAACAGCAGTAATAACAGCAGTAATAACAGCAGTAACAGCAGTAACAGCAGTAATAACAGCAGTAACGGTAGTAATAACGGTAGTAATAACAGCAGTAATAACAGCAGTAATAACAGCCTGAGCTCTGTCTGCAGGACATGGGCAGACTGAGCACGTGTCACAGGCGACATTCACAGGCTCTTCTGGTATTGCAGTTATATAAAACCACAACAGAGTGAGGATAGCCCGGAACTGCTAGTAGACACTGGGGAACAGGAAGTGCGCTGTGCGGAACAGGATAGGGCCATTTGGGAACAGGAACTGTGCAGAACAGAGGTGGATTGTGAGGAACAGGATGTTGATTTGTATATTGGACAACAGGAAGTAGGCAGTGGAGATCAGGAAGTGGATTGTGGGGAA
Source organism: Conger conger (assembly GCF_963514075.1). Lineage (NCBI taxonomy): Eukaryota > Metazoa > Chordata > Actinopteri > Anguilliformes > Congridae > Conger > Conger conger. The sequence goes on along the minus strand of NC_083764.1, from coordinate 67,975,285 downwards.
CACTGAGGACTTGCCATGTTGCCACATTGACAGAAGTACAGCAGCAAACACACGTTGCCGTGGTGATTAAGCCCTCCTAGATCACACTGAGTTGAGCATTCCCAAGTTTTGACTCATAACTCAGTTTACATACGAATGTTCATCCCTGCCCCATATTTCCACACATTCCCACCACGCATTCCCACCACGCATTCCCACCACGCATTCCCACCACGCATTCCCACCACTCATTCCCACCATGCATTCCCACCACTCATTCCCACCACGCATTCCCACCACTCATTCCCACCATGCATTCCCACCACGCATTCCCACCACGCATTCCCACTACTCATTCCCACCACGCATTCCCACCACGCATTCCCACCAAGCATTCCCACCACTCATTCCCACCACGAATTCCCACCATGCATTCCCACCACGCATTCCCACCACGCATTCCCACCACTCATTCCCACCACGCATTCCCACCACTCATTCCCACCACGCATTCCCACCACGCATTCCCACCACTCATTCCCACCACGCATTCCCACCACGCATTCCCACCACGCATTCCCACCACGCAGACAATGAGTGCTCGGCTCCTCTTTTGCGGTCAACTGGTTTTATTTTGTTTATCAAAACAACACAAACATAGTGTGTCAAACACCCATTCCCCCCCCCCCCCCCCATTATTAAAAAATATAGGTATCACAAAAAGTATAATATCGCAAAAAAGAAAGACACAATATAATCTGTAATCTTATGGTACATGTTTGGCTCTTTATCAGCACTGAACACGCCCAGGACAGAAACAGATAAAAACACTGCCATGATTAAAAAAAAGTTACAGAACTATTTTAATCAAATATCCAATTTTAGGGACAACCTGTAATTTACCCTGCAATATTGTAGACACCAATTCAGCGTTCCAGAAAATGGCATTCTGGGCTATAATTACACATATTTCAAAACTGAGAAATCAACAGTGATTGTGCAAGAAAAATCCTAATCATATTTACCTCTCCTCTATGCTGAGCAGGTTATTACTAACATATTTAGATTTGGCTTATGGTATCACTGAAACAGGCCCAAAGCCATCTGCTTTCAGTCGTAAAATAATTTTCTGTGTATTGGTGTGTGAGTGAGTGAGTGAGTGAGTGAGTGCATGTGCGATTGCGTGTGTGTGTATGCGTGTGTGTGTGTATGTGTGAGTGTTTGTGTGTGCGTGTGTGTGTGTATGTGAGTGAGTAAGCGTGTGTGTGTATGTGTGAGTGTGTGTGTGAGTGAGTGTGAGTCTGTGTGTGAGTAAGCGTGTGTGTGTGTGTGTGTGTGTGTGAGTGTGTGTGAGTAAGCGTGTGTGTGTGTGTGTGTATGCGTGTGTGTGTGTATGTGTGAGTGTTTGTGTGTGCGTGTGTGTGTGTATGTGAGTGAGTAAGCGTGTGTGTGTGTGTGTGTGTGGGTGAGTGTGTGTGTGAGTGTTTGTGTGTGCGTGTGTGTGTGTATGTGTGAGTGTTTGTGTGTGCGTGTGTGTGTGTATGTGAGTGAGTAAGCGTGTGTGTGTATGTGCGATTGCGTGTGTGTGTATGCGTGTGTGTGTGTGTATGTGTGAGTGTTTGTGTGTGCGTGTGTGTGTGTATGTGAGTAAGCGTGTGTATGTGTGAGTGTGTGTGTGTGTGTGTGAGTGAGTGTGAGTGTGTGTGTGAGTAAGCGTGTGTGTGTGTGTGTGTGTGTGTGTGTGTGTGTGAGTGTGTGTGTGTAAGCGTGTGTGTGTGTGTATGTGAGTAAGCGTGTGTGTGTATGTGTGAGTGTGTGTGTGTGTGTGTATGAGTGAGTGTGAGTGTGTGTGTGAGTAAGCGTGTGTGTGTGTGTGTGTGTGTGAGTGTGTGTGTGTAAGCGTGTGTGTGTGAGTGTGTGTGTGAGTGTGTGAGTGAGTGTGATGCTCCATTATTACCATAAAAAACAGTCTACCTGTCAGAAAACGGAATTTAAATCTGAAAAACATACCTGATTATAGCCATGGGTAAAACGCTCGAATGCTGTGGGAATGTGGCAGAATTCCGCACAGCGGAAAGGCTGGGAGAACATTGCATGAATGCTGTGGGATCCCTCTGGAATCATTGTTACAACAATATTGGAATTCTTTGGGAATGTCACAGGAGCAGTGCAGGAATGATGCATGAATGCTGTAGGATCACAATGGAAACATTGTTACAATGTGGGAATGCTTCAGGAATGTTGCAGGAATACTGTGGATCCCCCTGGAAACACTGTTTCATCAAAGTGGGAATTATTTGGGAATGTAGCAGGAACGCTGTGGGAATGTGTGAATGGCAGAGGTAGCGGGGGCTGGTGTCTGACACGCCAGCACAGAGCCAGGCAGAGCGCGGGCGGCGCTGATGTCATCGCTTCTGCAGCGGAGAGCAGGTGGCATTCGTGCAAACAGTAAACAATGGCCTGATCAGCCTCAGCATGCGGCCCCTTCAGGAGAACAATGGCAGCACAGCCACACCAGCCACACAACACAACACACAGGAGCCACAACCACAACACACAGGAGCCAAATCCACAGGAGCCACAACACACAGGAGCCACACCAGCCACACAACACAACACACAGGAGCCGGCCACAGCCACAACACACAGGAGCCAAAGCCACAGGAGCCACAACACACAGGAGCCACACCAGCCACACAACACAACACACAGGAGCCACAGCTACAACACCCAGGAGCCAGCCACAGCCACAACACCCAGGAGCCAGCCACAGCCACAACACCCAGGAGCCAGCCACAGCCACAACACCCAGGAGCCAGCCACAGCCACAACACACAGGAGCCACAACACACAGGAGCCCCACCAGCCACACAACACAACACACAGAAGCCAGCCACAGCCACAACACCCAGGAGCCAGCCACAGCCACAACACACAGGAGCCAAAGCCACAGGAGCCACAACACCCAGGAGCCAGCCACAGCCACAACACCCAGGAGCCAGCCACAGCCACAACACACAGGAGCCAAAGCCACAGGAGCCACAACACACAGGAGCCACACCAGCCACACAACACAACACACAGGAGCCACAGCTACAACACCCAGGAGCCAGCCACAGCCACAAAACCCAGGAGCCAGCCACAGCCACAACACACAGGAGCCAGCCACAGCCACAACACCCAGGAGCCAGCCACAGCCACAACACACAGGAGCCAAAGCCACAGGAGCCACACCAGCCACACAAGACAACACACAGGAGCCATACCAGCCACACAACACAACACACAGGAGCCACAGCCACAACACACAGAAACACACAACCTCACAAGCCCAAACACACACACCTACACTCACTGTGCACTTTATACATGGAGAAGGGGTGTGTGTGTATGTTTGCGTGTATACGCAAAGTGTGTGTGCAGTGATTGCACAGTGTGTGTGTTGTGTGTGTTTGTGCCTGTGTGTATGGGTGTGTGTGCAGTGTGTGTGTATGCACAGTGGGTGTGCAGTGTGTGTGTGCGTGCACTGTCTGCATGCAGTGTGTGTGTGTGTGCGTGCGCTGTCTGCATGCAGTGTGTGTGTTTGAGCGTGTGAGTGTGTGTGTGTGTGTGTGTGTGTGAGCGTGTGCATGTGCGCGTGTGTGAGTGCGCGCGCTGTCTGCATGCAGTGTGTGGAAGTGTGTGTGTGTGTGTGTGTGTGTGTGTGTGTTTGTGCGTGCACTGTCTGCATGCAATGTGTGGGTGTGTGTGTGTGTGTGTGTGTGTGGTCACTGCACAACAGAATTTTTGGCCATGGGATGAATCTGATCCTCAATTCATCCTCAAAAAAAAGTTCTTTTTTTAAAGAAATGTAAAAAATTTAAATCCCTGTCAAAAAAAGTTCTTTTCTTGTTGATCCATTTAATTTTCAAAACTTTTCATACATAAGCAGGTTCTTTTTTCTTTTTGGGAGCAACATTGCAAGGGCTGCAGCTCATAACATGCAGTCGCTGTGTTTCCCAAAATGGCCACAAGACACACCCAGCACCCAGAATGCATCTCCTGTGGTTCAGCTGCCTTAGCAAATACACAATTAAAAAACAGCACCACTACTGAGGCTACGAACCAATCATGCACACGAGGCTAACATCTGAGCAGAGCTATAGGGTAATATGATCATTATAGCCAAGGCTTTTGTTTTATAACAGGGCTGCCCAACCCTGTTCCTGGAGATCTGCCATCCTGTACGTTCACTCCAACCCCAACACAGCACACCTCATTCAACAAGAGATTTGAGCAGCTAATTAGTAGAATGAGGTGAGCCAAATGAGGGTTGAAATGAAACCTACAGGACAGTAGATCTCCGGGAACAGGGCTGGGCAGTCCTGCTGTATTATAATACAATAATCTCCGGAACGAGATTATTCTATTATTATACAGCATGTATTATGATATTGTACATTATAAGTGTTTTATTCTCCGCTCTACTAAATTATGTCTGTCGAGGTGCACGCGCTTATAGCCTAACCTGCTCCCGTGCTTCCATCAGAGAGAAATATAAACACAAAGGCTTTGTGTGAACGACGCAAAATATGTTTTTCCCCAAGAAATTGTACACATCGCAATTTCTACCTCCATCGTCTCGCTCCGCCTCTAAATGCCTTCTTCTAAATTAGGTTGTTATTACATATGCAAACGCCCAAAGCGCTGTCACTGTTTATGATCCCTCACATCGCCTCTCGGTGTAGCCTTGTTATTTTAGTTTTCCTGCAGTTACCCTCATAGACTTAGCTACAAAGCACTGGAATCTCATTGAAGACGACAATTATTTTTGTAAAACTGCACCGCCGTATCGGGTTTTTAATGGGAGTGGACTACCCCACGCCGAGCATCAGCAGTGGGGTAGGCGGCACAAAGCCACCGTCAGCCAGCGGGGGAAGAGTGCGGGAACCAAGAGCATATTACAGTTTAAATATGAATCTGAGCGCTGACACAAATAACGCCAGTGAAATAAAAACCATCGGCTGATAGCCCACTTAAGGGGCGAATGTATTCACTGGGCGTCTGTCATAGAAAGCGCACCCCGCGCGTTCCCACTAAAGCGTCATTTACAGACATCGCATCAAACCAAATCCCCTGAACGGTGCGCGGAGAAACACAGGGATAGTAACTCGGACTGAAATGTATTTACGTAACACATCTAGCTAAATTAACCAGCTAAGCAAAACCGTATGGGCACTCGGAATAGGTTTTAAAGTTAGTCAATGAAATGTCATGCAATGTAGGCTAGCTACTGTAACGACATATCAATCTATTGTGAGACAACGCGGCCAATCATATCCGACCAAAGTTTTCTGTACTAAATAAACAAATGGGTTTATACGGCACTACTAGAAGGCAAATTATTTAATTTGCGTCAAACAACCGATTGTATTGTAATCAAGACGGAAAAATGGACTAGTTTATTACACGTGCCGAAAGCGCTCAGGAGATTTTTTTTTGTGTTGTGTTTTGATTCTAAAAGCGCACAATGAAGTAGACTAGTTACTGATGGTCAACTACCCATCCACCCACCATGATTGCATAAGCGCCTCTTCCCAAGCTATAGCTGGCCATTTTTATTCGCTTATGGCGTCGCGTCTGATCCCCGCAGTTCGGTGTGAACTAGTTGTTCGAATTGGTCCAAGTTACCTGAGAAGAGCCGTGTCGCCTTGCCTGCTGGTCACGGTATCCACCAGCGTACTGTCTCCGGTGCGTCCAGCGGGAACACAGGACGGCAGGAACCAAGAAAAAGTGAAGATTACACCAGCGAGAGATTGGACGGAGAAACACATAACCGGCCGCCCCACAACCATTATCTCAAGTTCTGACGGAATAGCGCGCTATTCGTCCCTTAAAAATAGAAATATCCGCGCTATTTCTCCTGGGTCGGCCCACCCTGAAAGCCGGGTTAAGGATGGAGTTTCCCAGGTCTGTTCCTGTCACAGCCCCGCTATGTGAGAAAGCGCTTCACACACCATCTAGCGAGGGGATGGGAAATACGAAACAGCGAGCAACAGACAACCCCCAGGCTCCGATCTTGTTGCCATGCTGCCGTTTCCCAGGCAACCCCGTACCAGCGGCGGACGGTTGAAGCCTCTTTAGGTATAGCGGGAAAACAAAACAACCCCAGAATCATTAAAGATATCGATTGAACACTGACCCTCATCCTATGCTTTGCGACACAGTGACTAGCCCGCGATCCCCGCATATCTAGATGAAAATACACCCGCTTTGGGCAAAAAAAAATCATTCAATAATAATCATCGAATGACATTATTTTAATTAATTAAGCAGGAGTCTGGGTCCATCCATCCATCCATTATCTTAACCTGCTTATCCTGAACAGGGTCGCAGGGGGGCTGGAGCCTATCCCAGCATACACTGGGCGAAAGGCAGGAATACACCCTGGACAGGTCGCCAGTCCATCGCAGGGCACACACACCATTCACTCATACACCTACGGGCAATTTAGACTCTCCAATCAGCCTAACATGCATGTCTTTGGACTGTGGGAGGAAACCGGAGTACCCGGAGGAAACCCACACAAACACGGGGAGAACATGCAAACTCCACACAGAGAGGCCCCGGCCAACAGGGATTAGAACCCAGGACCTCCTTGTTGTGAGGCGGCAGTGCTACCCACTGCACCATCCGTGCCACCTGGAGTCTGTTTATTTACCAATTAAATGTGTAAATGTATACAGCAACAGTTGTGTTGAAATAAATAGCAGTGCATTAAAAAAAGTGAATAAATTGCAAATATTTTTAATAGCTTTTAGTTCAATATTTTAAATGTAGTTGAAATATTACACATTCAATTCCAAATCAAAGAATTAACAAATTTTATCAAGTCAGCATTATTCTTTTACAGGAAGCAAAGAAAAGGAATATTAATCTGTTTTTTTTTAAAAAGGCAGTGTTGACATTTTTCTCTTCAAACTGTATAAACTGAAGACATTTTTCAAGATTTAACTTCACTTTAAATAATTCATTCATTCATTCATTCATTCATTCATTCATTCATTCATTCATTATCCTAAACCGCTTATCCTGAACAGGGTCGCAGGGGGGCTGGAGCCTATCCCAGCATACATTGGGTGAAAGGCAGGAATACACCCTGGACAGGTCACCAGTCCATCGCAGGGCACACACACCATTCACTCACACACTCATACCTACGGGCAATTTAGTCTGTCCAATCAGCCTAACATGCATGTCTTTGGACTGTGGGAGGAAACCGGATTACCCGGAGGAAACCCACGCAGACAGGGGGAGAACATACAAACTCCACACCACGCCGACAGGGATTCAAACCCAGGACCTCCTTGCTGTGAAGCGGCAGTGCTACCCACTGGTAACTGCTGCGCATCTGTGTTGCATCAAGTCAACCAATTTATGGCACCTAGAAACAGGTATTTCAGCCCAGGATGGACAAACTACATTCCACAGTCCCTGTGAATTTTTGGGTTTTGCTTCAGAAACTGCATTTTTAATCTTGCTCACTTACTTGTGTGTTTACGGTTGTTGTCTTGTTGAAACACCAATTTCAGGGGCATTTCCTCTTCGGCATATGGCAACATAATCTCTTAAAGTATTTTGACGTATTCAAACTGATCCATGATCCCTGGTATACAAACCCAACACTGTAGTATGAAAAACATCCCCATACCATGATTTTTGCACCACCATGCTTCACTGTGGCTTGAATTCAGTACCCAGGAGTTGTCTGATGTACTGTCGATGACCACTAGACCCGAACAATTTTACTCTCATCAGTCCACAAAATGTTACAGTATTTCTCTTTGAGCCAATCAATGTGTTCCTTGGCAAATTTTAACCGATTCTGCACCTTTTTTCAACAATGGTGCTTTACAGGGGCTTCTTGCTGATAGCTTAGCTTCGATCAAACGTCTTCTGACTGTAACAGCACTTACAGGTAATTGTAGATCATCTTTGATCTTTCTGGAGCTGATGAATGGCTGAATCTTTGCCATTCTGACTATTATTTGATCCGTTATAACAGCAGTTTCTCGTTTTCGTCCGTGTGTTACAGGTTTTTGTTGCCATATTAAAGCATTTGAGATCATTTTAGCTGCACATCCTAGAATTTGCTGCACACCCTCTCCTCCCCTCTCCAATCACCTTTTTAATCAAATGACGCTGTTTCTCTGAACAATGTTTGGAATGGCCCATTTTACTTAGCAATTCAGAAGGAAATATATTTTATAACAAAGTCTGAAACATTTGCTTCCCTTTTCCTTAATAAAGGACAATTAATGTGACAGCCTTGTCTACTATTTCTAAAGCCTGTTTTCTATCACTGATACGAGTTATAACTAAGTTCACTTTAATTCAATTTCACTTCATTTATCATTGCATTGGGTTACTCATGGTAGTTGATTGCTTCTTCTTGATTTGTTCAAAGTATCCAGTCTTCCAGATTGACGGTGTTTAACAGATAAATGAATGAGTGTGCGTGTATAGGCTATGTTTGTAACTTGTATTTCAGGAACCCGCAGTTACATTGCTAGTACATAGAGCATCTAGTCAGAACATATGTTATCTTTGTGAAAGTATATGCACCAGTCTCATAGCATCATATTAGCTGGCACACATGTACAGGGGCAGCACCTCAGCTGGGATGAGCCCAGTTCACTCACCAAGCCTTGCTGTGTCTAAATCCAGTCATGGAGGGCCACTGACTTTCAGTGTTTCAGCATCAGTGACTAGTCGAAGATGCTGATTGGCTAATTAATCAAACCTGGTTCTCTTGGCCTTAATGGGCTGACCAACGAAGGGAAGCCACCAATACCTGCATAACCTGATAATTACTGTCAACTACACTCTGAGCTATATATTGGTACTGTATTTAGCATGAGTGGCAGTGTAATATATTGGTACTGTATTGAGCATTAGCAGCAGTGTAATATATTGGTCCTGTATTCAGCATGAGTGGCAATGTAAGATATTGGGACTGTATTTAGCATTAGTGGCAATGTAAGATATTGGGACTGTATTTAGCACTAACAGCAGTGTAATATATTGGTACTGTATTTAGCATTAGCGGCAATGTAAGATATTGGGACTGTATTTAGCATTAGTGGCAATGTAAGATATTGGGACTGTATTTAGCACTAACAGCAGTGTAATATATTGGTACTGTATTTAGCATGAGTGGCAGTGTAAGATATTGGTACTGTATTTAGCATGAGTGGCAGTGTAAGATATTGGGACTGTATTTAGCATGAGTTGCAGTGTAATGTATTGGTACTGTATTGAGCATTAGCAGCAGTGTAATATATTGGTCCTGTATTCAGCATGAGTGGCAATGTAAGATATTGGGACTGTATTTAGCATTAGTGGCAATGTAAGATATTGGGACTGTATTTAGCACTAACAGCAGTGTAATATATTGGTACTGTATTTAGCATTAGCGGCAATGTAAGATATTGGGACTGTATTTAGCATTAGTGGCAATGTAAGATATTGGGACTGTATTTAGCACTAACAGCAGTGTAATATATTGGTACTGTATTTAGCACTAACAGCAGTGTAATATATTGGTACTGTATTTAGCATGAGTGGCAGTGTAAGATATTGGTACTGTATTTAGCATGAGTGGCAGTGTAAGATATTGGGACTGTATTTAGCATGAGTTGCAGTGTAATGTATTGGTACTGTATTTAGCATGAGTGGCAGTGTAAGATATTGGGACTGTATTTAGCATTAGCAGCAGTGTAAGATATTGGGACTGTATTTAGCATGAGTGGCAGTGTAAGATATTGGGACTGTATTTAGCATGAGTGGCAGTGTAATGTATTGGTACTGTATTGAGCATTAGCAGCAGTGTAATATATTGGGACTGTATTTAGCATTAGCAGCAGTGTAAGATATTGGGACTGCATTTAGCATGAGTGGCAGTGTAAGATATTGGGACTGTATTTAGCATTAGCAGCAGTGTAAGATATTGGGACTGTATTTAGCATTAGCAGCAGTGTAAGATATTGGGACTGTATTTAGCATTAGCAGCAGTGTAAGATATTGGGACTGCATTTAGCATGAGTGGCAGTGTAAGATATTGGGACTGTATTTAGCATTAGCAGCAGTGTAAGATATTGGGACTGTATTTAGCATTAGCAGCAGTGTAAGATATTGGGACTGTATTTAGCATTAGCAGCAGTGTAAGATATTGGGACTGTATTTAGCATGAGTGGCAGTGTAAGATATTGGGACTGTATTTAGCATTAGCAGCAGTGTAAGATATTGGGACTGTATTTAGCATGAGTGGCAGTGTAAGATATTGGGACTGTATTTAGCATTAGCAGCAGTGTAAGATATTGGGACTGTATTTAGCATTAGCAGCAGTGTAAGATATTGGGACTGTATTTAGCATTAGCAGCAGTGTAAGATATTGGGACTGTATTTAGCATTAGCAGCAGTGTAAGATATTGGGACTGTATTTAGCATTAGCAGCAGTGTAAGATATTGGGACTGTATTTAGCATGAGTGGCAGTGTAAGATATTGGGACTGTATTTAGCATGAGTGGCAGTGTAAGATATTGGGACTGTATTTAGCATTAGCAGCAGTGTAAGATATTGGGACTGTATTTAGCATTAGCAGCAGTGTAAGATATTGGGACTGTATTTAGGATGAGTGGCAGTGTAAGATATTGGGACTGTATTTAGCATTAGCAGCAGTGTAAGATATTGGGACTGTATTTAGCATTAGCAGCAGTGTAAGATATTGGGACTGTATTTAGCATTAGCAGCAGTGTAAGATATTGGGACTGTATTTAGCATTAGCAGCAGTGTAAGATATTGGGACTGTATTTAGCATTAGCAGCAGTGTAAGATATTGGGACTGTATTTAGCATTAGCAGCAGTGTAAGATATTGGGACTGTATTTAGCATTAGCAGCAGTGTAATATATTGGGACTGTATTTAGCATTAGCAGCAGTGTAAGATATTGGGACTGTATTTAGCATGAGTGGCAGTAGACCACGTAGTAGAGGACAGGGTGAGCTCCAGATCTGCTGCATCTTCGTTGCTGTGATGATTAACTCACCTTACGGCCGTGCTCCTCTCAGCAGAAGCTTGTTTGTGAAAAGGGAGGAGGCTTCTCCCGCTCATCCTGAGACACACGGCCTTGTGCTCATTATATAAGCCTCTCTTTTTTCAGGATTTGATATTCAGCAAAAAGCTCATTAAAGGGCATACAAACAACAAGCAGGGCATGTTTGAAGGAGCAGAATCAAAATGGCTCCTCTCTCAGGTGGCCCTGGACTGCGTTAGTTCAGAGAGAGAGACAAAAAACATAATTTTAGTGTCAGAAAAAGTAATTAGGAGAAACAGGAAATGACATCATTCTACATAAAAACAAATGTAGCTCATTCATCCTCTGGTTTCAATCACCAGGTTTTAATAGGCTTTAGAAGAGATTATGAACGGCACTTGGTGTCACGTTTCAGGTCTGTCTCACCATGTTTTATGTTGATTTATGTTTATTCATGTTGTCTTAGTCACGTAGTGTTTTATCATGTATTATGTTGTCTAGGTTCGTCATGTTGTTTAGTTATGTTTCGTTACGATTTATTTTCTCGTCATGTCTAGTTATGTCTTGTTACGATTTATTTTCTTGTCATGTCTAGTTATGTTTTCGTACGATTATATTACCTGGTTATGTTGAGTGATTATCGTCTTAGTTCCGCTTTGTGTTATGTTTCGATGTATGTTTATTGTTACGTTAACTGGTCGTGGTTATGCATACACTTTTACATGTTTTTCCGCAAACCTTGCGTTCCGCCTTTTCTCTCTCTCTCTCTCTCGCTCCTTCTGTCATTCACTCCCTAATTATTTCCATTTGTCTATTTACTAAAACTACTAACGCTAGGTCAGGATTGGGTAGAAACTAACAAGACTAATCATGTGTTCATGTTACCTTATGTTTCTCGTGCATGTCATTTACTAATTTACTAATGCTAGGGCAGGATAGGTTTATTACTAACGATTACTAATCTCCTTGTTAAACTTGTCATCCATCGCACCTGTTTTCCATTTCCTTGCTACGCTCTTACTAATTGTCTACACCTGTCTACACCTGCATTTATAGCCCAGTCGCACAACTGTTCACTGCGAAATTGTCTGCCTCTGTTTTTTCACGCAACTCTTGAGCATTACTACTGTTTGATTACACGTTACGATCCACGCCTGTTTACTGACCATCGATTATTGATTTCTGTTTTGTGACCTTCGTTTTGTTCTTGACTACGTCCCCGCCTACCGTTTTTGTACTTTTGCCCCGCTGATTGTTTCATGGTTTCGACTCCCGCTTCGTCCACGACTACGCCTCTGCCTGCCGTCCGTCTGTTCATCTGCCCCGCTGACAGCTCTCCTGCTACCGGACCTCCCTGCACGCCTACCGACTACGAGATTGCCTCTTCCCTCGGCACCGTGCTTTTTGTTTGTTTTGTATTTGTTTGGCTGGATCTACGTGTATGGACTTTGCTTGTGTTGACTACTCTCCTGGGATTCGTCCCGAATAAAGCCCTGAGGGGTCTTTATATTACTATTGTTTCTGAGTCGTGCATTTTGGGTCCAACCCCCACGCACCCGTCTCAGAACAATTTCGCCAAAATGGACCCTGCTGACTCTACAGCCATGTTCTACGCCCTCCAGGAACAAGGAGCCATCGTCCGGCAGCATTCACAAGGAATCTCCGAACTTCACCTGGAGATTTGTGAACTGTGCGCGGAGATGAGGAGGCTTGCCGTCGCGGTCCTACCACAACCACGGGAGGAGCCTTCCCACCCACCCACATCCCCAGCGCTCAACCCCACGGGAACCTGCCAATTCCGAGAGCCCCAACAACCCCCTCCGGAGAGGTTTGGTGGAGAACCTGAGAGGTGCAAGGCTTTCCTTCTACAATGCGACTTCGTGTTCAGGCAACAGCCCCAGACCTACAACAGCGACGACCGTCGGATTGGCTACGTGATGGGGCTACTCAAGGGGAGGGCGTTGGACTGGGCTACGGCGGTGTGGTCCGGGGATTCATTCCCTCCTCTTTACCCAGTCTTCGCCGATGAGATTCGGAAGGTCTTCCAACACGCATCCAGCGACCAGGAGCCATCCCAGAGACTGATTGCTCTGCGCCAAGGACGGAAGACCGCGGCAGACCACTCCATCGACTTCCGCACCCTCGCGGCGGCTACTAGCTGGAACGATGCGGCGTTGGCAAATCTCTTCCTGGCCAGCCTGAGGGAGACGCTCCAGGACGAGTTGGCGCGACTGGACCCCATCACCCAGTTCGACCAGCTCGTGCGCACCACGATCCGCCTGGACAACCGTGCCAGACAACGTCGGTCGGAGAGACCGATCCTTCCTGGCAACCATTACCCCAGGCAGGGGCCAAGTCCTCGACTGGAGGAGCAGCAGTCTGAGGGATCCGAACCCATGGACCTGTCCCGGGCCGGTACAAGGATCTCTACTGAGGAACGAGCACGCCGCAGAACCACTGGTTCGTGCTTCTACTGTGGGAGGCCGGGTCACACCCAGGCTCGGTGCTCCTTCAAGACCAGGAGACCAGTGGAGGTGAGAGCTGTCGACAGACATGAGGGGTCTGACAGAGACAACCATCGTCCCACGCTCACGACTCTCTTAATTCTGCCCGACAGAACGACCCGGATTAACGCGTTGGTGGATTCTGGAGCGGACGCCAATCTCATTGACGAAGTTTTGGTGTCTGAACTGAACATCCCCACCCTCCCTTTACCCCACCCTGAGAACGCGCGGTCGCTGGATGGAAGGACCTTTTGCCGCATGACACAAATCACCATTCCCTTACAACTGATCATTTCTGGGAACCATCGGGAGATGATCCAGTTCCGCGTCATCCAGTCCCCTAATGACCAACTCATCTTGGGATTACCCTGGCTCCAGAAACAACAACCCCACGATCAACTGGAGTTCTAACCAAGTGCAAGCATGGGATCCGAAGTGCCATCTGTCCTGCTTGCATTCCGCCCCACCACCAGCAGAGGGAGTGCCAGCTCTACCACAGACTCCCAAACCCTCCCTGGAGAGGGTCCCCTCTCCTTACCATGACCTGGGAACAGTGTTTTCCAAGACACAGGCTCAGTCTTTGCCGCCTCATCGACCCTACGACTGCGCCATCGAGCTCCTCCCTGGTTCGTCACTTCCCTCAAGTCGCCTATACAACGTCTCCAGACCAGAGAGGGAGGCGATGGAGAAATACATCCGTGACTGCCTGGCTAACGGACTAATTCGCCCTTCTTCCTCTCCCGTCGGTGCGGGATTCTTCTTTGTTCAGAAGAAAGATGGCTCCCTACGCCCGTGCATCGACTACAGGGAGCTGAACAACATCACGGAGAGGAACAAGTATCCTCTGCCCCTGATGGACTCCGCGTTCCACCCACTTCACGAGGCCACCATCTTCACCAAGTTGGATCTCCGCAACGCTTACCACCTGGTCCGTATCCGCGAGGGCGATGAATGGAAGACCGCCTTCAACACCTCTCTCGGACACTTCGAATACCTGGTCATGCCATTCGGCCTCACCAATGCTCCTGCTGTGTTCCAGGCCCTGGTGAATGATGTTCTTCGGGACTTGTTGGGTCGCCATGTGTTCGTCTACCTGGATGACATCTTAATCTACTCCACCAATGCCAAGGATCATGAATACCACGTCAGGCAAGTCCTACAGAGACTCCTGGAGAACAGACTATTCGTCAAGGCGGAGAAGTGCGTCTTCCACTCCGACACAGTTGAGTTCCTGGGGTTTATCCTTGAAAAGGGACGGATCAGGGCGGATCCCAAGAAGATTCTGGCAGTTACCAACTGGCCCACACCCACCTCACGTAAGCAGCTCCAACGCTTCTTGGGATTCGCCAACTTCTACCGGAGGTTCATTAGATCCTATAGTCAAGTGGTCTCTTCTCTAACCAAACTCACGTCCCCTGCGGTGCCATTCCGGTGGAGCTCCGAAGCTGAGACGGCCTTCACCAAGGTCAAGAGACTGTTCTCTTCCGCTCCCATCCTGGTACACCCCGACCCCACCCGCCAGTTTGTGGTCGAGACGGATGCTTCCGACACAGGGGTGGGAGCAGTGCTCTCTCAGGTGGCGGCCGCGGACAACCGACTACACCCCTGCGCCTTCTTCTCCAAGAAGCTGTCCCCGGCGGAGAGGAACTATGACGTTGGGAACCGAGAGCTGCTAGCAGTCAAACTGGCGTTGGAGGAGTGGAGACATTGGCTGGAGGGGTCCGAGAAGCCGTTCATCGTTTGGACCGACCACAAGAACCTGGCATACCTCCAGACAGCCAAGAGGCTGAACTCCCGACAGGCGAGATGGGCGCTGTTCTTCGGGAGGTTCAACTTCTCTTTGACCTACCGTCCAGGTTCGAAGAACGTCAAGCCCGATGCCCTGTCCCGTCAATTCAACACCTGTTCTGAGCGTGAGATCCCCGAGAACATCCTTCCTACCTCCTGCACCATCGGATCCGTCACATGGAAGATCGAGGCGGTGATCCAGAGGGCTCTACGGGAGGAGCCCGATCCCAGGTCCAACCCCGGATTACGCCTATACGTCCCCTCAGCCGCTCGGACACAGGTGCTGCAATGGGCCCATTCATCCCTCCTTTCCTGCCATCCCGGCTTTACCCGCACCTTGGCGGTGCTGAAAAGGAGATTCTGGTGGAGCTCCATGATCCCTGACACCAGGCGCTTCATCAAGGCATGTACCACCTGTGCCAGAAGGCCTCCCACCAAGCCCCTGCTGGTTTACTCCAACCTCTGCCTGTGCCCAGCCGACCCTGGAGCCACATCGGCGTGGACTTTGTTACCGGACTTCCCCCTTCCGAAGGTAACACCACCATCCTCACTGTGGTGGACCGATTCAGCAAAGCGGCACACTTCATCCCCCTGGCTGGATTGCCCACCGCCCAAGAGACCGCAGAGGTTCTGGTGAGAGAAGTATTCTGCATTCACAGACTTCCCTCGGACATCGTTTCTGACCGCGGCCCCCAATTCATCTCCCAAGTTTGGAAGGCATTCTGCGTGGCCCTCGGGGCCACAGCTAGCCTCTCTTCGGGCTACCACCCTCAGTCCAATGGCCAAACGGAGAGGGCCAATCAGGACCTGGGGGCCGCTCTACGCTGCGTATCGGCAAAAAATCCAGCCGGCTGGAGCAAGATGCTAACCTGGGTGGAATACGCACACAACACCTTACCCTGCGCCGCCACCGGGAAATCTCCGTTTGAGGTCTCCTTGGGCTACCAACCTCCACTGTTTCCTGACCAGGAAGCCGAGATCGCTGTTCCCTCCCTCGCCATCCACATGAAACGGTGCTCCAAGGTTTGGAGGGATGCCAAGGCCGCGCTGCTAAGCACGGCAGACCGTAATCGGCGTTTTGCTGATCGCCACCGCACTCCAGCTCCGGCCTACAAACCAGGTGACTCCGTCTGGCTGTCCACTAAGGACATTCCCCTCCAAGCCACTTCCCACAAACTGCAACCCCGCTTTATTGGTCCCTTTAAAATCCACAAAATCATCAATCCTTCCTCTGTTAAACTGTCACTCCCTGCTTCCCTTAAGATTCACCCCACATTCCATGTTTCATGTATTAAGCCAGTATCATGTATCATGTCCTCTCACCCCATATGTCCCCCGGATCCCCCACCACCTCCCCCCCGCATTATTGACAACGGTTAAGAAACTCTTGAACATTCGTAAGAGGGGCCGTGGGGTGCAATACTTGGTTGACTGGGAGGGCTATGGCCCTGAGGAGCGTTCCTGGGTCGCTCCCAGTCTCATTCTGGACAAATCGCTCATCAGAGACTTCCATCGTGACCACCCTGATAAATTCCAAGGACCGCCAGGAGTCGGTCGTTAAGGGGGGGGTCCTGTCACGTTTCAGGTCTGTCTCACCATGTTTTATGTTGATTTATGTTTATTCATGTTGTCTTAGTCACGTAGTGTTTTATCATGTATTATGTTGTCTAGGTTCGTCATGTTGTTTAGTTATGTTTCGTTACGATTTATTTTCTCGTCATGTCTAGTTATGTCTTGTTACGATTTATTTTCTTGTCATGTCTAGTTATGTTTTCGTACAATTATATTACCTGGTTATGTTGAGTGATTATCGTCTTAGTTCCGCTTTGTGTTATGTTTCGATGTATGTTTATTGTTACGTTAACTGGTCGTGGTTATGCATACACTTTTACATGTTTTTCCGCAAACCTTGCGTTCCGCCTTTTCTCTCTCTCTCTCTCTCGCTCCTTCTGTCATTCACTCCCTAATTATTTCCATTTGTCTATTTACTAAAACTACTAACGCTAGGTCAGGATTGGGTAGAAACTAACAAGACTAATCATGTGTTCATGTTACCTTATGTTTCTCGTGCATGTCATTTACTAATTTACTAATGCTAGGGCAGGATAGGTTTATTACTAACGATTACTAATCTCCTTGTTAAACTTGTCATCCATCGCACCTGTTTTCCATTTCCTTGCTACGCTCTTACTAATTGTCTACACCTGTCTACACCTGCATTTATAGCCCAGTCGCACAACTGTTCACTGCAAAATTGTCTGCCTCTGTTTTTTCACGCAACTCTTGAGCATTACTACTGTTTGATTACACGTTACGATCCACGCCTGTTTACTGACCATCGATTATTGATTTCTGTTTTGTGACCTTCGTTTTGTTCTTGACTACGTCCCCGCCTACCGTTTTTGTACTTTTGCCCCGCTGATTGTTTCATGGTTTCGACTCCCGCTTCGTCCACGACTACGCCTCTGCCTGCCGTCCGTCTGTTCATCTGCCCCGCTGACAGCTCTCCTGCAACCGGACCTCCCTGCACGCCTACCGACTACGAGATTGCCTCTTCCCTCGGCACCGTGCTTTTTGTTTGTTTTGTATTTGTTTGGCTGGATCTACGTGTATGGACTTTGCTTGTGTTGACTACTCTCCTGGGATTCGTCCCGAATAAAGCCCTGAGGGGTCTTTATATTACTATTGTTTCTGAGTCGTGCATTTTGGGTCCAACCCCCACGCACCCGTCTCACTTGGGTCAATATCTACACTGACAACGTACCCGTACTGCTGCCACTGTAAGTTATCATCCATTTAAGAACCTGAAATTAAGTGCATTTAAAAAATTTTAATAACATTGTTGTCAGGATTGTTACAATTATTCTAAAAAATTATAACTTAAAAATGGCAACTTAACAGACTTAGAGTTATATTACTGGCATTTCGAAGATGCTTTTATCCAGAGCTATTTATAGGGGGGAAATGAAAATGAAAATGGTCAATGAAAGTGATCTATAATGAATTATGAGAATGTAAATATGAATGATTAGTTTTGGGGATTATTATTATTATGATTTATTATGCTACTTACCCTTTAAGAGACCTTACCTGATCTAGTGATGTCATGCTTACCTGTATGTCTTTCCTGTGTATATACAGGGTTTCTCATGTGGGAGGGGGAGACTGGGAAGCAAAAAAGTTTTCTACCGCACGCACGTACACATGCACACACACAGGCAGGCACGCACGCACGCACGCACGCAGGCAACGCACGCACGCACGCACGCAGGCAACGCACGCACGCACGCACGCAGGCAATGCACGCAGGCACTAACAAGGAAAGGGAGAGGCATATGCCTTTATTTGAATTGAAAAAAAACCAAATGAATAAATAATTGTTGCGTTTTACTTTCAAATCAAGAACTCTTCATTTTTTGCAAGCAGACCTAATGCCTATCATAGTCACAATATCATGGACATCACAAAGGCTCTATGCTGATCCAAATCATGTACATCACAAAGAATATGAGCTCATACCGTCTGGCAGAAGGTACAGGTCACTGTTGGTCGTATCTCTGCATCAATTCTCTGTGGTTCCACTCTCGATCCAGTCCCTGGACAGTACAAACGGGACTGCTGGTTCTGGACAGTACAAACGGGACTGCTGGTTCTGGACAGTACAAACGAGACTGCTGGTTCTGGACAGTACAGACGGGACTGCTGGTTCTGGACAGTACAAACGAGACTGCTGGTTCTGGACAGTACAGACGGGACTGCTGGCTCTGGACAGTACAGACGGGACTGCTGGTTCCTGCAGCAGAAGCGATGCATGTGCAGCACGTACAGAACAGCAGACTTTAATGGGAAATGTGCTGTTTGAGGTGCAATATACTTGGTGTGGAGTGCATGTGTGTGTGTGTGCGTGTGTGAGTCTGTGTGTGCGTGTGTGTGAGTCTGTGTGTGTGTGTGCAGTGTGTGCGTGGAGTGTATGAGTGTGTGTGTGTGTGGTGTGTGTGCGGAGTGTATGACTGTGTGTGTGGTGAGTGTGTGTGTGGAGTGTGTGCGTGTGGTGTGTTTAAGTGTGTGTGTGTGGTGTGTGTGCAGAGTGTATGAGTGTGTGCGTGTGGTGTGTGTGTGTGTGTGTGGTGTGTGTGCAGAGTGTGTGATTGAGTGTGTGTGGAGTGTGTGTGTGGAGTGTATGAGTGTGTGTGTGAGTGGTGTGTGTGCAGAGTGTGTGTGGAGTGTGTGTGTGTGGTGTGTGTGCGGAGTGTATGTGTGTGTGTGTGTGCGGAGTGTGTGAGTGTGTGGGTGTGTGTGTGAGTGCGTGTGGTGTGTGTGGAGTGTGTGCGTGTGGAGTGTGTGCGGAGTGTATGAGTGTGTGGAGTGTAGATAATGGTATTAAGGTACAATATCATTTGGGGGAATGTGGCAATAGCTTGGAATGTGTATGAAATGATTATGAAACCGTCTGTGTAGAATGTGTACACCCCCCTCCACTTTCCTTAAATGTAAGTTAGGGTATCAGCAACCCTTGGATGTCCAATTTCTCTGAGACAATACATTAGGTTTATCTTATGTGATTACCTGTTGTTGAGAATTGTGTTTGAAGTAGAAATCTGGTTTGAGATGCTACATTTTGTCAGGCCAATTAACTTGCATCAATAACTTTGCATGTTGATCATTAATCAGTCCTGGCTTTTGAGCAAATTTCTAAAATTAGTAAGAAAATAATGGGCTCTTTGTCAGGCAGGAGAACAGCAGAAGGAGAGTTTTGTTTATACTGGCAAAGTTTCCATAGAAACAAAACAACAGGGAGAAAATATAATTACATAAGCATTCATAGCATTAAATAAAACTTTTACACTGCTACTTTTGAGACAAACAGCCACACTCTGTGCAGCTGGGGGCCTGCAATTCTCTCTACTGGGACCTACACGTCTGTCAGCTAGGGACCTACACGTCTGTCAGCTAGGGCCCTACACATCTGTCAGCTAGGGCCTACACGTCTGTCAGCTAGGGCCCTACAAGTCTGTCAGCTAGGGCCCTACACGTCTATCCGCTAGGGGAATACAAGTCTGTCAGCTAAGGGTCTACACGTCTATCCGCTAGGGGAATACAAGTCTGTCAGCTAAGGGTCTACATGTCTGTCAGCTAGGAGAATACAAGTGTATCAGCTAGGGGAATACAAGTGTCAGCTAGAAGCCTACATGTCTGTCAGCTAGGGGAATACAAGTGTATCAGCTAGGGGAATACAAGTGTCAGCTAGAAGCCTACATGTCTGTCAGCTAGGGCCCTACAAGTCTGCCAGCTAAGGGTCTACACGTCTGTCAGCTAGGGCCCTACAAGTCTGTCAGCTAGGACCCTACACGTCTGTCAGCTAGGGCCCTACACGTCTGTCAGCTAGGGCCCTACAAGTCTGTCAGCTAGGGCCCTACAAGTCTGTCAGCTAGGGCCCTACAAGTCTGTCAGCTAGGGACCTACACGTCTGTCAGCTAGGGGAATACAAGTGTATCAGCTAAGGGTCTACAAGTCTGTCAGCTAGAGGGCCTACACGTCTGTCAGCTAGGGAACTACAAGTCTGTCAGCTAGGGGCCTACATGTCTGATAGCTAGGGGCCTACACGTTTATTAGCTAGGGCCCTACAAGTCTGTCAGCTTGGGGCCTGCAAGTCTGTCAGCTGAAGGCCTACACGTCTCTCTCAGTTGGTGTAGAACAGGAGCAGGTGTGGGGGCATGAGTTCAGTGGCCTGTGCAGACGTGCCTATAGGTTCATTGACTGGGTGGGAGGGTCTGATTGGGTAGGTGACTGGGCGGGAGGGTCTGATTGGGTAGGTGACTGGGCGGGAGGGTCTGATTGGGTAGATGACTGAAAGGAGGGTCTGATTAGGTAGGTGACTGGGCGGGAGGGTCTGATTGGGTAGATGACTGAAAGGAGGGTCTGATTGGGTAGGTGACTGGGCGGGAGGGCCTGATTGGGTAGATGACTGAAAGGAGGGTCTGATTGGGTAGATGACTGAAAGGAGGGTCTGATTGGGTAGGTGACTGGGTGGGATGGTCTGATTGGGTAGGTGACTGGGCGGGAGGGTCTGATTGGGTAGGTGACTGGGCGGGAGGGTCTGATTGGGTAGGTGACTGGGCGGGAAGGTCTGAAATGCATGTTTTTTTTTTTTCAAGTTCACGCTCAATTAGTACGTCCTTACAGATTCAGACTTTAAATGGAAGACAAACAGAATTTGTTCACTCATATAAGTATTTTGGTCTGGCTGGACAGCAAATCTTCTTTTAAAACCCATGTGGAACACCTCATCCATAAACTCAACGTCAAAACTGGTTTTCCATACAGAAACAAGGCTTGTATTTTGTTGGCTGTTAAAAAAACATCCGTCCAAACAGCGATTCTCCCTGTGCTGGACCACGATTCACTGCTATGCCTCTCAGCCCCACCCTGAAGGCATTAGACGTCTAAATGGAGCATAAAATCGGACTCACTCAACACTGCTTTATATGAGAGTTGGTTGGCCCTCCCTAACAACTCAGAGCATCTTGCACAGCGTTTCATTAATTTCATTAAAGTCTTACTAAGCAAATTACCTTATCCTGTATCCCTAATCTGTTTTAACATGATATTGTTGACACTATGTCTCAAAATCATTGTCTTAAATATTCAGACTTATATTTGGTAAGTCTGGATTTAGATTTTCTGCTCAATGGAATTACCTGCAAGTCTCTGAAATGGGACATGCGCATTCCATTCAATGATTAAAATCTAGAATTTCTGAAATGTATTTTATTAGTAATGCTTGTGCATGTTTTATTTGATTTTCCCTCAACTTTTCCTGTGACATTATGCAATATAAATAAATCAACAGAAAGATATATCAGTTTTTGTTGAAAATGTCTCTCCTGATAAACTGATATTGATCTCAATGAGACCACCTGTTTAAATAAAGGAATAATCACACATTGCATCTCTGCACGTCACTGCGTTTGATGACGTCTTTGTCACCTTTCTGTGAGAATCTGCCACCTCCGCCCCCATCTTCTGCACTTCGCCTCATTCACTCAACTCATTTACATCCATCTGCTCTTTGGCATCCAGAGGATCCTATTGAAAGAACATCCAGGTGAATTGAGTGAGCAGCAGTCCATTGACCAGGAAACACTGTTTAAATGAGCACCAGTCCATTGACCAGGAAACACTGTTTAAATGAGCACCAGTCCATTGACCAGGAAACACTGTTTAAATGAGCACCAGTCCATTGACCAGGAAACACTGTTTAAATGAGCACCAGTCCATTGACCAGGAAACACTGTTTAAATGAGGACCAGTCCATTGACCAGGAAACACTGTTTAAATGAGCACCAGTCCATTGACCAGGAAACACTGTTTAAATGAGCACCAGTCCATTGACCAGGAAACACTGTTTAAATGAGGACCAGTCCATTGACCAGGGAACACTGTTTAAATGAGGACCAGTGATACACACTGACCAGGAAATACTGTTTAAATGAGGACCAGTCATACACACTGACCAGGAAACGCTGTTTAACTGAGGACCAGTCATATACACTGACCAGGAAACCCTTTCCACCCTAGAGAGGCTCAGGTGCACCTCGGTGTTGGGTGTGAGTGTGTCTTTTGCAGGCGTGATGTGGACCGGGGGATATTGGACGTCATTTTAACTCTCTGATTGGACACAAGTGTGATAAGGCTCAGTACAGAGATAGGCACTCATGCCTGTACAGTGTCAATAGGCCTTGGAAGTCTGACGTAACCCAGAGCAAACCCTTTGCCCATATATGGATTTCCAGATCAAAGCACAATTTCTCTATGGGGAAAATGAATGGCCTTTTCACACAACCGTCTCTGTCAGTCTGTGGTTTAAGATGGCGTTTGACACCGGGACGTTATTATTCACTCATTTCTCTCAAGTGGCACTGGGTCCACTGAATTCCAATGCCACTTTACAAGCAAAATAATAATTTCTCTAGCAAGTAGAAAAATTTAGAATTTATTACACAAGAGTAAGAACGCATGTGAATGGTAACTGAAAATACAGCCAGATACAGCTGTGTGTGTGTGATGGTGTTGGTGATACAGATACAGCTGTGTGTGTGTGATGGTGTTGGTGATACAGATACAGCTGTGTGTGATGGTGTTGGTGATACAGATACAGCTGTGTGTGATGGTGTTGGTGATACAGATACAGCTGTGTGTGATGGTGTTGGTGATACAGATACAGCTGTGTGTGATGGTGTTGGTGATACAGATACAGCTGTGTGTGATGGTGTTGGTGATACAGATACAGCTGTGTGTGATGGTGTTGGTGATACAGATACAGCTGTGTGTGATGGTGTTGGTGATACAGATACAGCTGTGTGTGATGGTGTTGGTGATACAGATACAATTGTGTAGAGATTTGCTTTAACATTTCTATTCTTTTTTTGTTACTGATTTTTCTGAATTGCCCATTTCTATTCCACCTGCTCATGTTAGCTATGGCGCAGTCTCCTGGCGTCCCAGGGGAGATCCAGAGAACACGCCTTCCACAAGCCACATCTCCTCTGTGATTAGGGCTCTACAAGCCACATCTCCTCTGTGATCAGGGCTCTACAAGCCACATCTCCTCTGTGATCAGGGCTCTGCACCCTGAGACTGTGGGGAGTGAGATCAGGGCTCTGCACCCTGAGACTGTGGGGAGTGAGATCAGGGCTCTGCACCCTGAGACTGTGGGGAGTGTGATCAGGGCTCTGCACCCTGAGACTGTGGGGAGTGAGATCAGGGCTCTGCACCCTGAGACTGTGGGGAGTGAGATCAGGGCTCTGCCCCTGAGACTGTGGGGAGTGAGATCAGGGCTCTGCACCCTGAGACTGTGGGGAGTGTGATCAGGGCTCAGCACCCTGAGACTGTGGGGAGTGAGATCAGGGCTCTGCCCCTGAGACTGTGGGGAGTGAGATCAGGGCTCTGCACCCTGAGACTGTGGGGAGTGTGATCAGGGCTCTGCCCCTGAGACTGTGGGGAGTGAGATCAGGGCTCTGCACCCTGAGACTGTGGGGAGTGAGATCAGGGCGCTTCTATATACAACGACCCAACAAACCTTGCCTCCCCCTCCCCCTCCCCCCAGCCTTGGACCGGGACCGGGACCGGGACCCCGGGCCTGTGTCTGCATCAAGTCCAGATGCCATAACCAGCACAACTTTATCACACTATAAAAACTGGATGAAAAAACATGATCTTTTTTCATATACAAACAATCATCAAACTTCTCATTTCTCCCATTGACCGTTGGGTATTTGGATCCCTAACTCTAGGAAATGCTAAGGAACCATAGACATTTCCAAAGGGAATTACGACACTTCTGAGGCCGATATGGACCTCATGGCGTGGGCGGTCCTGGGGCTCTGTCACAGGGAGCAGCTGTAGTGACCGTTGCTCAAATAAAGTTCCTCTCCTCCCGCCTGTCTGGTGACTAATATCCCACACAAGATGGATGTGCTTGTGGCAGACAGGAAGACAGAGTAAAACTCTTAATTTATCTGGAAGGGAGACGGAGGACGGGCCTCGGCTGAATCCGGTCAGGTTGATCAAACGGGAACTCTGCTTGGAACATCCAATTACTCCCAAACGTCATTTCCAAAAATATCCAAACCCAGAATCCTCCTCAGCTCTATTAATCCAGGAATGAATCTTCCCCCGCCAATCAGGGCTCTCCTCAGCAGCCTTCCTAATTAACGATGGTCCTCAGAATAATAATAATAATAATAATAATAATAATAATAATAATAATCAGAACCCCGCGTTCCCTGCAGGGCTCCTGCAACACTGAATCACCACCTCCCCAATGCAGACAGACATCAGGCAGAGACGGCGTCTATTTGATAAATTAGACATTTATTCATGTTACAGTGTGTGCAACATGCAAAAGCACAAGTTAATAAAATCATTCCCATTAGAATATACAGTGCTACGAATATCTTACACAGCCCCCTCGACCCCCGGAGAAAAGGTTAATGTCTTACACAACCCCCCCCTCCCCCCACCCAGAGGAAAATTATTTGCTTTGTACATAAAGCTGCGATTAAAACTACCTTATTTACATGGCGACAGGTTTCAGCGACTGACGGGGACCAGGGTGCCTACAGGACCGCTGACCCGGCCTTGTGCTGCCTTTCTCCAGCCTTCTGCACACACTCAGTGCATCTCCACTACCTGCATTACCTGTGCTTCTGTCTGTGCGACCGCGCGTGTGTGTGCGTGTGTGTGTGTGTGCGCTTCTGTCTGTGTGACCGCGTGTGTGTGCGTGCGTGTGTGTGTGCGCTTCTGTCTGTGCGACCGCGCGTGTGTGTGCGTGTGTGTGTGTGTGCGCTTCTGTCTGTGTGACCGCGTGTGTGTGCGTGTGTGTGCGTGCGTGCGTGCGTGCGTGCGTGTGTGTGTGCGCTTCTGTCTGTGCGACCGCGCGTGTGTGTGCGTGCGTGCGTGTGTGCGTGTGTGTGTGCGCTTCTGTCTGTGTGACCGCGTGTGTGCGTGCGTGCGTGCGTGTGTGCGTGTGTGTGTGCGTGTGTGTGTGCGCTTCTGTCTGTGTGACCGCGTGTGTGTGCGTGTGCGCTTCTGTGTGACCGCGTGTGTGTGCACGAGTGTGCATTTCTGTCTGTGTGACCGCGTGCGTTTGCGTGTACAATCATCTTGAGAGTGAGCTTGTGTGTGTGTGTGTGTGTGTGTGTCTGTGTCTGCTTCACCAAATTACATATCTGCAATGTTACACACCCACCCCACACAGTCACACACCGTCACACACACTGTCACAGTCACACACAGTCACACACAGTCACAGTCACGATCACACAGTCACACACAATCTCACAGTCACACACTGTCACACAGTGTCACACAGTGTCACACAGTCACAGTCACGATCACACAGTCACACACCGTCACACAATCTCACACAGTCACAGTCACACACACTGTCACACTCACACTGTCACACAGTCACACGCTGTCACACTCACACTGTCACACAGTCACACACTGTCACAGTCTCACACAGTCACACACAGTCACACACACTGCCACAGTCACACACACTGTCACACAGTCACACACACTGTCACACAGTCACACACACAGTCACACACAGTCACACACACAGTCACACACACTGTCACACACACTGTCACACACTGTGTTGAGTGAAGTTATTGCTGCAGAGCTGCTCTACCGGCCTGCACTACAGCCCCTCCTTCTGTGGGAGGAGGAGGAAGAGGAGGAAGAGGAGGAAGCAGCATTAGCATCCTACTGCCAATAAATATAGAACACTCAGAATCACCAAATAAAACCAAGCAGCAGCGGACGAAATAAAATGAGAGTTTCTGTCTTCAAGAGAGTGGGCTGGATTCAGCACAGGGCTGAAAGGAAGAGAGCATGATTGTGCCTGGATGCGGTCATGTGACCAGGCTTAGAAAATGGTGTGAAAAGCAGACGTGCGTTCAAGACGGCGTATGTTCACGGTGAATGTTACTGTTGAACAATTCTAAATGAATGTTCCATTCAGCTCTCCACCAATGCCTGTTCATCACAGATTGATCTCTCTGCAGTGTCCCCATCAGCAGCCATCACTGCTGTTCACACGGTTAGCTAATGTCCGCCGTCAGGTCTGAACATGGGCAATGATAAACATTCCGCTCCACCACTCTAATGTGGCAGACAGCAGGAGAGAGTGGTGTGTGCTTTACTGCGGCGTGTGTGTGTGTGTGTGTGTGTGTGTGTGTGTGTGTGTGTGTGTCACTGGGTTAGTGTGAGTGTGTGTGTGTGTATGTATGTGTGTGTGTTACTGGGTTAGTGTGAGTGAGTGTGTGTGTGTGTGTCACTGGGTTAGTGTGAGTGAGTGTGTGTGTGTGTGTGTGTGTGAGTGTGTGTGTGTGTGTGTGTGTATGTGTGTGTGTTACTGGGTTAGTGTGAGTGAGTGTGTGTGTGTGTGTGTGTGTGTGTGTGTGTCACTGGGTTAGTGTGAGAGTGTGTGTGTGTGTGTGTCACTGGGTTAGTGTGAGTGAGTGTGTGTGTGTGTGTGTGTGTGTGTGTGTGTATGCATGTGGGTGTGTGTCACTGGGTTAGTGTGAGAGAGAGAGAGAGTGTGTGTGTATGTGTGTGTGTGTTACTGGGTTTGTGTGTACATGAGTGTGAGTATGCGTGAGTGTGTGTATGTTACTGTGTGTGTGCATGATTGTGTGTATGTTACTGTCGGTCTGTTATTGTGTGTGTGCGCATGAGTATGCATGGGTCTCCCGTGTGTGTGAGACTAACCCTAACCCAAACCCACAAGAGTGCTGGACACTTGTATAAAAGTGTGACATCATTAACGAGACCACGCCTCCTATGACAAGTCCTCCTGGTCACGCCCCTCACACTCCCACAGCAGCCTGAAGCTCCGCCTTTGAGAACTTCTGATCTCCGTTCCAATCAAACGGCTCCAGGGCGTGTCTATCCGGGGTCCCCTGCCCAATCAGCATCCTCAGCTCCTCATAGGTCAACCCGTCAGTGGGCGGGGCCTCTTTCAGCCCGTCAAACAACTTCTCGAGATC
>NC_083764.1:67922380-67942380 GCF_963514075.1 Conger conger | reverse complement strand
TGCATTTAATGGACAAAACTGACATTTCCTAATTTTCTAAGTATACACACCCCTGAGTCAATACTTGATGGAAGCGCCTTTGGCAGCAATTACAGCTACCAGTCTTTTTGGGCAGCTCTGCACAAGGTTGGCGCACCTGGACTTGGAGATCCTCCCCCACTCCTCTTTTCAGAACTGTTCAAGCTGGGTTTGCGCTGATGGACAGCAACCTTCAAGTCATTCCACAAGTTTTCAATTGGATTTAGGTCAGGGCTTTGGCTTGGCCATTGCAGCACATCCACCTTGTTCTTCACAAGACACTCAGTGGTAGCTTTGGCCTTGTGCTTTGGGTCATTGTCGTGCTGGAATATGAATTTTGGACCCATTCTCAGTCTCCTTGCAGACTTCTTCAGGTTGTTCTCCAGAATATCCCTGTATTTGGCCCCATCCATCCTCCCTTCAATGTTGACAAGTTCCCCAGTCCATTTAGATGAGAAACATCCCTATAACATTATGCTGCCACCACCATGCTTCACAGTCGGGATAGTGTTTTTTTGGTGATGAGCGGTGTTGGGTTTTCACCAAACATAGCGTTTGGCATTCATGCCAAAAAGTTATATTTTGGTTTCATCAGACCACAAAACGTTCAGGCAGTTTGTTGCAGGTTCCCCAAGGTGTTCTTTTGCAAATTTCAAGCGGGCCTCCTGGTGGACCTTTTCGAGAAATTGCTTTTTTTCTTGCCACCCTTCCATAGAGGCCAGATGTGTGCAATATCTTTGATATAGTTGTATGATGCACAAGTTTCCCTCTGTTGGCCAAAAGCTCCTGGAGCTCTTTCAATGTTTCCATTGGATTCTTGGTAGCCTCTCTGACCAGTTGTCTTCTCTCCCGGTCATCCAGTTTAGACGGACGCCCTGATTTTGGCAGACTGAGAAATCTTCTTATATCCCTCACCTGATGTGTACCTTTCCACAACTTTGTCACGGACTTCTTTTGCAAGATCTTTGGAGCCCATGCTTCTGCCTTTCAGTGAGACTGCTCTTGCATACTAAGGGACCATGGTAAACAGCTGTTTTTATTCATGTCATCACGTTAATTGCTGTGATTTCACACAGGTGTGGGGCAATTAGCTATTGTTTGGTCTTGACGGCAATTTGCCATTTCCTGAGATAGTTTATGGGATGATTCAGTAAAGGGGGTGGATACTAATCAAACCAATTTATTGCAATTGTTCATTTTTAATTAATGTTAAAACAAATTTTTAATTGGTTTATCACTTTGAAAAGGTTAAGTACTGCAAGTAGATTTGTAGAAAAAACACATAGATTAATTGCACTTTAATTACATGTCAGGTAAATCTGAAAAAATGTTCAATTTCTATCCACTGTATACACACACACCCACACACACACACACACACAGGTACAATTACTACTTTGGGGGAGATGGGGGGGGGGGGGGAGAAACAAAGACAGAGAGAGGTTTCAGTGTACATTACCTGTTTTATGTCTGTGCAACTTGAGCAGTTGGGTGATTTTTCTGCTGAGGATCCTGAACTGCTTTTTGGTTCTGTGCCATCTTTATCCTGTACAAAATTCAAAACACAAAACATTTCACACAGCTGCTTTAATTTCTCACACACAAACACACATAGACAAGCACACACACGCACACATAGAAACAGACACACACACATGCGTACACACACACACATGCACACACAGGCACACAGACACAGGTGTACACACACACAGGCACACACAGGCAGGCGCACACACAGGCGTACACACACACACACACACACACACAAACAGGCACACAAAGGCAGGCGCACACACAGGCGCACACACAGGCGCACACACAGGCGCACACACAGGCGCACACACACACACACAAACAGGCACACAAAGGCAGGCGCACACACAGGCGTACACACAGGCGCACACACACACAGGCGCACACACAGGCGCACACACAGGCGCACACACAGGCGCACACACAGGCGCACACACAGGCGCACACACACACACAGGCAGGCGCACACACAGACACACACACACACACACACACACAGGCGCACACACACACACAGGCAGGCGCACACACAGGCGCACACACACACACACACACACAGGCGCACACACACACAGACACACACGTACGCACACACAGGCACACACAGACACACACGTACGCACGCACAGGCACACACACACACAGACACACAGGCACACATAGACACATACGTACGCACACACAGGCACACACACACACACACACATAGACACACACACACACACACACAGACACACAGGCACACACAGACACACACGTACGCACACACAGGCACACACACACACACACACACACATAAACACACACACACACACACAGACACACAGGCACACACAGACACACACGTACGCACACACAGGCACACACACACACTCTCACACTGTCTCACACGCACACACTCACACGCACACACACACACTCTCACACGCACACACACACTCATGCACACACACACTCATATGCACGCACACTCTCTCTCACACACAGACACAGACACAGACACAGACACAGACACAGACACAGACACAGACACAGACACAGACACAGACACACAGCAGGTTGAGTGTGTACCAGGCTGCTCCTCAGACTCTCCACGGCCTGGCTCTGCTGCTCCGCTTGGCTCTGCACGGTCCTCACATCGTGCTGCACACTCGTCAGAGTGCTGCCGATCGTGGCCACGCTCTACAGGAGAGATACGGGTTAATACAGCATACACACACACCATACACACACTCACACACGCTCTAGAGCAGAGATACGGGTTAATGCAGCATACACACACACACCATACACACACTCACACACGCTCTAGAGCAGAGATACGGGTTAATGCAGCATACACACACACACCATACACACACTCACACACGCTCTACAGGAGAGATACGGGTTAATGCAGCATACACACACACACCATACACACACACCATACACACACACACACGCTCTACAGGAGAGATACGGGTTAATGCAGCATACACACACACCATACACACACTCACACACGCTCTACAGGAGAGATACGGGTTAATACAGCATACACACACACCATACACACACACCATACACACACACCATACACACACACCATACACACACTCACACACGCTCTACAGGAGAGATACGGGTTAATACAGCATACACACACACACCATACACACACTCACACACGCTGTACAGGAGAGATACGGGTTAATACAGCATACACACACACCATACACACACTCACACACCATACACACACTCACACACGCTGTACAGGAGAGATACGGGTTAATACAGCATACACACACACACCATACACACACACCATACACACACTCACACACGCTCTACAGGAGAGATACGGGTTAATGCAGCATACACACACACCATACACACACTCACACACGCTCTACAGGAGAGATACGGGTTAATACAGCATACACACACACCATACACACACTCACACACGCTGTACAGGAGAGATACGGGTTAATACAGCATACACACACACCATACACACACTCACACACGCTCTACAGGAGATACGGGTTAATACAGCATACACACACACACCATACACACACACCATACACACACTCACACACGCTCTACAGGAGAGATACGGGTTAATACAGCATACACACACACCATACACACACACACACACCATACACACACTCACACACGCTCTACAGGAGAGATACGGGTTAATACAGCATACACACACACACCATACACACACACCATACACACACACCATACACACACTCACACACGCTGTACAGGAGAGATACGGGTTAATACAGCATACACACACACCATACACACACTCACACACGCTCTACAGGAGAGATACGGGTTAATACAGCGTGTGCGTGACTGAGTGTGAACGTGTGTGTATGAGTGTGTGTGTGAGAGTGTGTGTGTGTGAGCGTGTGAGAGTGTGTGTGAGCGTGTGAGAGTGTGTGTGCGTGTGTGAGAGTGCGTGTGAGTGTATGTGTGTGTGTGTGTGTGTGTGTGTGTGAGAGAGTGAGAGAGTGTCCGTGCATATGAGAGTGTGTGCGTGCATGTGAGTGTGTGCGTGTGTGTGCGTGTGTGTGCGTGTGTGTGCGTGTGTGTGCGTGTGCGTGTAAGTGTGTGTGCGTGAGAGAGAGTGTGAGACGGTGTGAGAGTGTGTGTATGTGTGGGTGTGTGTGTGAGTGTGAGAGTGTGTGTAGGAGTGTGTGAGTGTGTGTGTGTGTGTGCGTGAGTGTGTGTGTAGGAGTGTGTGTGTGTGTGTGTGTGTGTGTGTGTGTGTGTGTGTGTGTGTGTGTGTGTGTGTGTGTGCATGTGACAGTGTGTGTACCTTCTGCAACTCCTCCACAGTAGTGGGCAGGTTGATGAGATCTGAGGCAGATTTAATGTTGGCTTTCAGGTGACTGACTGCTGAGTCCAACGCACTGATCTACAGAGGGAGAGAAACCCAGTGCAACATTAACTACTGCAATGCAGACTACACACACACACACACACACACACACACACACACACACACACACACACACACACACACACACACACACACACACACACACACACACACACGTGCAAATCACCCCTGTTACCCGTTACACTAGCATGCTAAGCACCCTGCTATTCTAGCCTGGTAAACGGTCATCACCCGTTATGCTAAGCACAATTTACTCCGGTTACAGTCGCCTGCTAATCAGCGAGAACCTGTGGGGTGTGCACACGGGGCGGGTTCCGGACCTTTCTGTTGATCTCGGTCAGGTTGGCCCACAGCCGGTTCAGACCGCGGTCTCCACCCACAATGTCCTCCAGGACACGCCCCTTCTCCCTTAGCTCCTCCCCCAGCCGCGGCAGCTCATGGGCAGAGGCCTTCTGCCCTGAGTCCACTGGAGAGACACACACACCGAGTTAGTACAGACTCACTCACACACACCGAGTTAGTACAGACTCACTCACACACACCGAGTTAGTACAGACTCACTCGTACACACCGAGTTAGTACAGACTCACTCGCACACACCGAGTTAGTACAGACTCACTCGCACACACCGAGTTAGTACAGACTCACTCGCACACACCGAGTTAGTACAGACTCACTCGCACACACCGAGTTAGTACAGACTCACTCGCACACACCGAGTTAGTACAGACTCACTCGCACACACCGAGTTAGTACAGACTCACTCACACACACCGAGTTAGTACAGACTCACTCACACACACCGAGTTAGTACAGACTCACTCACACACACCGAGTTAGTACAGACTCACTCACACACACCGAGTTAGTACAGACTCACTCACACACACCGAGTTAGTACAGACTCACTCACACACACCGAGTTAGTACAGACTCACTCACACACACCGAGTTAGTACACTCACTCACACCGAGTTAGTACAGACTCACTCACACACACCGAGTTAGTACAGACTCACTCACACACACCGAGTTAGTACAGACTCACTCACACACACCGAGTTAGTACAGACTCACTCACACACACCGAGTTAGTACAGACTCACTCACACACACCGAGTTAGTACAGACTCACTCACACACACCGAGTTAGTACAGACTCACTCACACACACCGAGTTAGTACAGACTCACTCACACACACCGAGTTAGTACAGACTCACTCACACACACCGAGTTAGTACAGACTCACTCACACACACCGAGTTAGTACAGACTCACTCACACACACCGAGTTAGTACAGACTCACTCACACACACCGAGTTAGTACAGACTCACTCACACACACACCGAGTTAGTACAGACTCACTCACACACACCGAGTTAGTACAGACTCACTCACACACACCGAATTAGTACAGACTCACTCACACACACCGAGTTAGTACAGACTCACTCACACACACCGAGTTAGTACAGACTCACTCACACACACCGAGTTAGTACAGACTCACTCACACACACCGAGTTAGTACAGACTCACTCACACCAAGTTAGTAGACACACTCACCGAGTTAGTACAGACACACACACACAGAGTTAGTAGACACACAGATACAGAATTAGTACACACACACACTGAGTTAGTACAGACACTGAGCAGCTTCAGTCGTATTTATCGGAGATCGCACTCACTGGTGTGAAATTTCTCCTTCAGAGAGTCCAGGTCTTCCTTCAGCGCGATCTGCATCCACACCAGGCCCGCACACGCCATCACGCAGGCGGCCAGGATTATGAAGGCGCACAGCGGGTAGCACGCGCTACAGCACTGCGCGTAACTCCGCCTGCGCATGCACACGCAACAACAGACAGGTACGCTCATCATAACAATAATTACATTACATTACATTATTGGCATTTGGCAGACGCTCTTATCCAGAGTACAGTTGATTAGACTAAGCAGGAGACAATCCTCCCCTGGAGCAATGCAGGGTTAAGGGCCTTGCTCAGGGGCCCAACGGCTGTGCAGATATTATTTTGGCTACACCAGGATTTGAACCACCGACTTTGCCTGTCCCAGTCATTTACCTTAACCACTACGCTACAGGCCGCCCTTATTATTACAAGTAGAGCCCGGCCAATATTGGAACCACATGAGTGTAGGTAATTAAGAATGAGCTCAGCTGACCTATGCTCTCCAGGAAGTTGATAGCACTATACGGCAGACAGTAAACGAGCGGTGCACACGCTGGCACGCGCACAGACGCATCAACCATGTCTAAGCCTTTCGCGGCCCAAAGGCATACAGTCAGCGGCTCGCCGGATTTCCAGCGATCGGCTGGACGTTTTCATATCCCGGCTCGTTTCCTACCTGTTTAACACAGATTATAGTCACGAGGCTGATTTTGAACCTGCGCTCATTTCCTCATATTTACGACCGACAGTAAATGCATTTCTAAACATGGAAACGGATCTAAAACGAGACTGTGAAAATATTTCAGCATAACAGAGAACATCTATGAGTGTATGAGGAGCTCCCCGCCAGGTGCAAACGCAGAGAATCTACGCTTTCTGTTTCAGACGGTGTCACTAATTGACTGGCAGTACTGAGGGCAAATAACTGATGCCATCTTGTGTTCACTTGTGTTTACTTCGGTCACTTCTGCGTACCATTGCATCATGCATAATGTAATGTCATGCCAATGCAAAATCGGTGCACAATCCACACAAAAAGGTACATTATGGCATTTCATCCAGTTCAAACACATCGGCCGCCATATTGATAATCGTTCCGTTTCCCCCTCTAAAATCCAGAGCACGGTCTCCAAAATCACATATTGGACGGGCTCTAAATCTCCAAAGCTACAGCGTTGATAAATGCTATAAACTTCCGGCATACATGTTATGCAGAAATGACACTGAACTCCAGTGTACAGATACAGGGAAATTAGTCTGCAGGTAAAACAATTAAAGGCATGTACAACAGACTGACAACAGAATACTCAACAACATATTACATTCTGCATGTAATAGCGAAATCAGGTAATTGGCATGCCGGATAGACACTGAGCACGGATTTCAGTCAGATATAACGTAATATTTTCAGAGTCGCGCTGGTTTCTGGGTAAAGCACTCACTTCCCAAAAGCGGCGACACTACTGAGGTTACTGAATTCGTCGTCATCCGAACTGGACTCGGAATCCGAGTCCGGAGGTTCGGTCCGCAGCAGGCGGTGACCAGAGCCTTTCTTAGCCTTCTTCCTCTTGCTGTCCCCTCCGATGCCGATCAACGCGTTTAGCTCTTTCCGCTTCTTCATCTTCTTTTGGGGGGTCAGAGACCCGGAAGAACCGGGCTTGTATCCAACAAGATCCAATGTCTTGTCCAGGTTGATCGCTTCTGGTAGATCATACACTGTCGGGTAAAATCCGGGCCAAACTAGGCCGTAGACCCGACTAGCTTCTTAGCTAGCTAGCAAAATAGACGTTGGGCTAGCCAGCAGGCTAACTTACTACATAAGGTAGCTGACGCACCAATCTCCCTAAGCACTAATTTACTACGATCTAACGACAAATAAACACCAAATCCGAAGCTCACGCCAGCTTAACTGTGAGCTCCCGTTTTTAAAAACTCGACGCCAAGAATCGACCTTATTAGTTAGCGAGAGAGTAGTTAGCTTTCTATCAATACAAGGAAAAGTCCAACCGCGCACAGAAAATGGCGATGCTGGCGAGAGTGTTGTAGCTTCATAAATGTGCTATAGACATTATAGATTGTTATTCATAATGACAGGAATGTCGCGGAAATGGAAAAATAAAAGAATTGGAAAACACTCTACGTCGGTTAGCAGCTTGAATAACTTAATCTTATTTTCCTGACAGCTGACCGGGTCACCTCACAACAACACGCTTTCTGATTGGATAAACCTTACTTCTGATGATTGGACAAAGATGACAGTCTTTCTGTCCTAACAACCAATGACGGATGTGTTTATGTTACGCCCAACTGTAACGCGCTTCTGAAGCAAGTTTTATCAGAGATACATTTGGCTTTATTTGAAATGCTTTCGCGAACATGGACGATTGCGATTTAATATCTATTTTGACATCTTGGCATTTGCAAAGAAATAGAATTTCCCTCTTTAAATAATATAAAATGCAGCCACCTTCTAATTTATTCCCAAGATAACTCGCTTGAGAACTGATTCATGTTTGATAATTGATTTAATTCAATAATCATCAGAAATGGTACATCATGCAGTACTATTCATTAAAAATTATCAAGGGTAACACAAGAACGCTTGAAAGCTTTCCATTGGCTTGGCAATTGGGCACACATCCATATATCAATGACAACATTCATATCCTACCATCATTTACAATCTTTATAAACATATCATATTTCATATTTCAGTGGGATCAGCCACTATACTACAACAGTTAAAAAACAAAATGGAACAAAAGGAAATCCCTTAGTTGCTAAGCGACCTTAAGATAAGCATACAATTTGGAGAAATTAAAATGCAGAAATGTAATGCTATGATTAAAATCGTGTGTTCCTAGACCTGTCTGGAAGTTAGGTTCTAAACCTGGCCAGCAGGGGTCAGTGTTGACACACGGTAACGCTGAAATCGTTTTCTGTCGGGACAGTCAGTTTCCTCCTTAAATCCAAGCAGACGTAACATTCTTCCATTTTGTGAGACATTGGTCTCTAATCACAAACATTCACAGTATGCAGTCATGGGCACATTCAGTCCACAACAGTCTGTATAGAATTGCCGTATTGATCAGGTTGTGGATCACTTTCAGTCGTTACAAACTAAAGAAACCTCTATCTCAAATCTCTGTGGAATTTAATTCTTATATTTCTTCTTTATGCACTTACACGCGCTAAGAATATAACGGAAACAATGTGCTATTATGTTATATGCAGCAGTAGGCGATTGAATGGCGATTCAAGGCGAAATCGCGTATTAGTATCACACAGACATACGTGCGATGAAAAAGCAAGCGACTGCTTTCACTCCCGCGAGGAGTGCCTAATTTAGGCCTCAGTAAAGGACCATCCGTCCTTCAAACCTGGCCCAGGTCACATGATGCTGTACTCCCGCATAGACTCTCTTCCCATGTTTGCCGCGATGTCCGAAACCTTCGTTTGAAGTTTTGTTCTCTCATTCTCTGAATAAGAAGTGGCGGTTGGTGGAAGTGTTCATGGGATACCTTGGAGGACTCCCTCCCGTCTTCTCCACTGAAATGTAAGTGAAATCCCATCGCACGGCTGAAGAGGGTTAGCTTTCTTCTGAAACTTAAGGTATGTAAAAACATGCTCTCTTTTTTTCTAAATCTATTTTTTGTGAGTGTTACTGTTTTTTATTATTGTTTTTTTTTTTTTTAAAGAAATAACTCAAAATTATCGGGGAAAAAATCACAACTATAAAGAATATTTTTTAGATGCTATTAATCATGCTAAGAGAAAGCACATGTTTTGTGGATGATGTGGAGTTCTGTTCCTGATTAGCTGAATAAACCCCAAGCTTCGACTAGAAGTGAAATAATGGAACTGTGTTTCCTCAGCCTGTACTCTGGTGTTTAAGCGGAACCTCTTCGACGCTCCAGCTTGAGCGACAATGAGAATATTTAACAAGGTCTCATTCGGGCGATGACACGTTTATGTTTTTACTTCTCACGCAAAGTGTACACTCAACCCCATCAGCACCATGTCTCAAAGTCTACACTCAACCCCATCAGCACCATGTCTCAAAGTGTCAGCCTGTCTTTAAGGAGCACACACTGGTGAGCTGAGTGATGACATCACTTCCTGTGCACTCATGACAGACCGTAAGAGCTGCAGAGTGGTGACATCACTTCCTGTGCACTCATGACAGACCGTAAGAGCTGCAGAGTGGTGACATCACTTCCTGTGCACTCATGACAGACCGTAAGAGCTGCAGAGTGGTGACATCACTTCCTGTGCACTCATGACAGACCGTAAGAGCTGCAGAGTGGTGACATCACTTCCTGTGCACTCATGACAGACCGTAAGAGCTGCAGAGTGGTGACATCACTTCCTGCTGCAGAGTGGTGACATCACTTCCTGTGCACTCATGACAGACCGTAAGAGCTGCAGAGTGGTGACATCACTTCCTGCTGCAGAGTGGTGACATCACTTCCTGTGCACTCATGACAGACCGTAAGAGCTGCAGAGTGGTGACATCACTTCCTGTGCACTCATGACAGACCGTAAGAGCTGCAGAGTGGTGACATCACTTCCTGTGCACTCATGACAGACCGTAAGAGCTGCAGAGTGGTGACATCACTTCCTGTGCACTCATGACAGACCGTAAGAGCTGCAGAGTGGTGACATCACTTCCTGCTGCAGAGTGGTGACATCACTTCCTGTGCACTCATGACAGACCGTAAGAGCTGCAGAGTGGTGACATCACTTCCTGCTGCAGAGTGGTGACATCACTTCCTGTGCACTCATGACAGACCGTAAGAGCTGCAGAGTGGTGACATCACTTCCTGTGCACTCATGACAGACCGTAAGAGCTGCAGAGTGGTGACATCACTTCCTGTGCACTCATGACAGACCGTAAGAGCTGCAGAGTGGTGACATCACTTCCTGTGCACTCATGACAGACCGTAAGAGCTGCAGTCCTTATTTGTTCTGGCACAGTGACCTGCTGGCGCTCTGACAATGTTCATAAGTAGCTTTGGATTTGCTGTTCCCTGCCTCAGTAATAAGACGTTGGTGTCTTATCTGACCACTGGTGTTTGCTCTGCAGAAGGCAAAAGGCAGCTTAACTGACAGTGACCCTAATCTGACTTGCAGAAGCTGCTTCTGGCCGTGTGCATTTCCCATGGGATCAGTGTCCAGAATTAGGAGAACTGGTGAACCAAATCAGACCTGGTATCTGCACCTGGGGTTTGGGACAGGGCTGAGTTAGTATCTGAGTTTGGGACAGAGAGGTGAGTTAGTATCTGAGTTTGGGACAGAGCTGAGTTAGTATCTGAGTTTGGGACAGGGCTGAGTTAGTATCTGAGTTTGGGACAGAGCTGAGTTAGTATCTGAGTTTGGGACAGAGCTGAGTTAGTATCTGAGTTTGGGACAGGGCTGAGTTAGTATCTGAGTTTGGGACAGAGCTGAGTTAGTATCTGAGTTTGGGACAGGGCTGAGTTAGTATCTGAGTTTGGGACAGAGAGGTTGCAGAGTTACTGTAGAAATGTATTTTCAGTGAAAACAGAAAGATGCCAGCTCTGTCAGT
The DNA here is from genome assembly GCF_963514075.1 of Conger conger. Lineage (NCBI taxonomy): Eukaryota > Metazoa > Chordata > Actinopteri > Anguilliformes > Congridae > Conger > Conger conger. The sequence continues at coordinate 67,930,651 of NC_083764.1, read as the reverse complement.
ATCTCTTGTAAAGCAGCATCTGTAAGTTGTTGTGTTTCATGGCATTTCATAGATTATGTCGTAGCGCCATAGTTGTGTCATCCTGTGGTCTGCAGACCAAACTTCAAACAACAAGAAAATAATGGAGGACAAGCGGATGACATCATTGCATTTGCATTTATTCTTTTAGCAGATGTTGTATCCACAGCAACATAATGTAGCCAGTGGGAACAGATTAGAAACAGACCAAAACATAATCAAAACATAGAAACAGACTAAAACATAATCAAAACATATAAACAGAATGAAATACAATCAAAACATATAAACAGACTAAAATGCAATAAAAACATAGAAAACAGACTAAAACAGAATTGAAACAGTCACCGTTTGAGATAATGCTGCAATAAACAAACAAACATGGCTTTTCCCACCCCAAAATGAAATGCCGTCTCACTGATTTGAGCATAAGATGGTTATTAATTATGATTTGATTGTGTTGTATTTTCCCTGAATTCAGTGTAAAAGTAAGAGATTCTGGCCTAAGGTTTTCTCTCCAAACACACGGCTCATTTCGGCTTGATGCAGCTGTGTTGCGTAGGATAAATAATACAGCAAAATAACTGATGTGAATGTGTCAGAAACAGGAACAGGGCGGTTTGTAAAGGTGTTTAAAGACGCTACAGGGTGTGTAAAGGTGTTTAAAGACGCTACAGGGTGTGTAAAGGTGTTTAAAGACGCTACAGGGTGTGTAAAGGTGTTTAAGGACACTACAGGGGCATGTAAAGGTGTTTAAGGACACTACAGGGGCATGTAAAGGTGTTTAAGGACACTACAGGGCGTGTAAAGGTGTTTCAAGACGCTACAGGGGTGTGTAAAGGTGGGATTTAGTGGTGCATTAGAAGATAAGGCGCAGTCAGAAATAAATCTCAACCCAAAACAGACAACAACGCCCAGCTCCTCTGTGGTCTGAGACAGGGCTGTTCCACAGGGAGCCAACCTGTTTCTTCTCAACTCACTTTCGGCAACAAAATATTTCTAACAATGGAATGATGACCAGCACACTTCCCTTACAGGGAGGGGGGTGTCACACACAGTGGGATGATGACCAGCACACTTCCCTTACAGGGAGGGGGGTGTCACACACAGTGGGATGATGACCAGCACACTTCCCTTACCGGGAGGGGGGTGTCACACACAGTGGGATGATGACCAGCACACTTCCCTTACAGGGAGGGGGGTGTCACACACAGTGGGATGATGACCAGCACACTTCCCTTACCGGGAGGGGGGTGTCACACACAGTGGGATGATGACCAGCACACTTCCCTTACAGGGAGGGGGGTGTCACACACAGTGGGATGATGACCAGCACACTTCCCTTACAGGGAGGGGGGTGTCACACACAGTGGGATGATGACCAGCACACTTCCCTTACAGGGAGGGGGGTGTCACACACAGTGGGATGATGACCAGCACACTTTCCTTACAGGGAGGGGGGTGTCACACACAGTGGGATGATGACCAGCACACTTCCCTTACAGGGAGGGGGGTGTCACACACAGTGGGATGATGACCAGCACACTTCCCTTACAGGGAGGGGGGTGTCACACACAGTGGGATGATGACCAGCACACTTCCCTTACAGGGAGGGGGGTGTCACACACAGTGGGATGATGACCAGCACACTTCCCTTACAGGGAGGGGGGTGTCACACACAGTGGGATGATGACCAGCACACTTCCCTTACAGGGAGGGGGGTGTCACACACACTTGGGGCTTGCTACCCAACAGACTGAACATGTATTGGCTATTTATAATAACACATTTGTCTCAGAAATAAGTCCAAATATACACTGCGGAAATATGTGGTGTGTAAAAATCACTTCATCCTGAAGATCCCCAGGTTACTATGGTTACACAGCTTCCTCCAATGATGCACGACTCTGTTCTCTCAAATATTGTACTACTAGTAAAGACATTTTACTACTCAGAACATTTCATTTTATTTGATTTTGAATGCCTCTTGTTTAAATACATCTGTTTTTTTTTATTACACAGTTTGATGGTACATACAAGTGTGATATATTATATAATATTGAGCTCATGTTTTAATATTTTGCCTAGACTGCTTTGGTTTATACGTTTATATGCTTTCAGCAGTTTTTACAAAGTGTCACTCACACTTCGGTGCCAAAGCAAATGATTAAATATCCATCAGGGCATCTGTGTAATTCCGTAATTAACAAGTACACCTACTGACTCCCACATGACATGAAATAGCTAAAAAAGTGAAAAATGAGTTTTGAACATATTACTGTGTGTGTGTGTGTGTGTGTGCGTTCACCTGTGTATTTAAGATTGCTGCAGTGTGTGTGTGTATGTAAATGTGTGCGTTTGTTTGTGTGTGTGCGTGAATGTGTATAAGTGTGTGTCTGTGTGTGTATGTATATGTGTGTGTGTGTGTGTGTGTCTTTGTATATTTGTATTTCTCCTTTATGTGATCTATTCCAGAGCGTTAAAATGGCCGAACTCTCCTTTATCAGATCTGATCCGTTTCAGAGCGTTAAAATGGCCAAATTGAAGAAGTGCTGATGCAGGTGATGTGTGTGAGCTCGTCTCCTTCCCCCACCTGTTCATCAGGTGCACCTGGGCATGTGAATCCGCCCGTCTCGGGACTGTTCCCCCGGGCCTCCAGACCACGGTGTGTGTGCGACAAGACACGCCTCCCTCCAGGGACTAACAGACGCTTTGCTTCGCTTCCAAAAGATAATGTTGGCCTAAATATTTGTTTGTTCATTAGCTGAGATTTCATGAATATGCATTAGATGGCTCTGGTGCCAGGTTGCTGTTGAGCACACAGGCGGTGGTAGCTCTGTACTTTGTTTCTGGCTAAAGTTTCAGCTCACACTGTAAGTGCTGAATTTCCTGTAGCTGTTAGCTGTGACTCTGTGGCCTGTGCATGTCCACTATGCTAACATGACCTGTGCATGTCCACTATGCTAACATCACCTGTGCATGTCCACTATGCTAACATCACCTGTACATGTCCACTATGCTAACATCACCTGTGCATGTCCACTATGCTAACATGACCTGTGCATGTCCACTATGCTAACATGACCTGTGCATGTCCACTATGCTAACATGACCTGTGCATGTCCACTATGCTAACATGACCTGTGCATGTCCACTATGCTAACATCACCTGTACATGTCCACTATGCTAACATCACCTGTGCATGTCCACTATGCTAACATCACCTGTGCATGTCCACTATGCTAACATCACCTGTGCATGTCCACTATGCTAACATGACCTGTGCATGTCCACTATGCTAACATCACCTGTGCATGTCCACTATGCTAACATCACCTGTGCATGTCCACTATGCTAACATCACCTGTGCATGTCCACTATGCTAACATGACCTGTACATGTCCACTATGCTAACATCACCTGTGCATGTCCACTATGCTAACATCACCTGTGCATGTCCACTATGCTAACATGACCTGTACATGTCCACTATGCTAACATCACCTGTACATGTCCACTATGCTAACATGACCTGTGCATGTCCACTATGCTAACATCACCTGTGCATGTCCACTATGCTAACATCACCTGTGCATGTCCACTATGCTAACATGACCTGTGCATGTCCACTATGCTAACATCACCTGTACATGTCCACTATGCTAACATCACCTGTGCATGTCCACTATGCTAACATCACCTGTGCATGTCCACTATGCTAACATCACCTGTGCATGTCCACTATGCTAACATGACCTGTACATGTCCACTATGCTAACATCACCTGTGCATGTCCACTATGCTAACATCACCTGTGCATGTCCACTATGCTAACATCACCTGTGCATGTCCACTATGCTAACATCACCTGTGCATGTCCACTATGCTAACATCACCTGTGCATGTCCACTATGCTAACATCACCTGTGCATGTCCACTATGCTAACATCACCTGTGCATGTCCACTATGCTAACATCACCTGTGCATGTCCACTATGCTAACATGACCTGTACATGTCCACTATGCTAACATCACCTGTGCATGTCCACTATGCTAACATGACCTGTACATGTCCACTATGCTAACATCACCTGTACATGTCCACTATGCTAACATCACCTGTGCATGTCCACTATGCTAACATCACCTGTGCATGTCCACTATGCTAACATCACCTGTGCATGTCCACTATGCTAACATGACCTGTGCATGTCCACTATGCTAACATCACCTGTACATGTCCACTATGCTAACATCACCTGTGCATGTCCACTATGCTAACATCACCTGTGCATGTCCACTATGCTAACATCACCTGTGCATGTCCACTATGCTAACATCACCTGTACATGTCCACTATGCTAACATCACCTGTACATGTCCACTATGCTAACATCACCTGTGCATGTCCACTATGCTAACATCACCTGTGCATGTCCACTATGCTAACATCACCTGTGCATGTCCACTATGCTAACATCACCTGTGCATGTCCACTATGCTAACATCACCTGTGCATGTCCACTATGCTAACATCACCTGTGCATGTCCACTATGCTAACATCACCTGTACATGTCCACTATGCTAACATCACCTGTGCATGTCCACTATGCTAACATCACCTGTGCATGTCCACTATGCTAACATCACCTGTGCATGTCCACTATGCTAACATCACCTGTGCATGTCCACTATGCTAACATCACTTTGAATTATAGGTGACAAGTAATGATCATTTTATCTGCAGAGACTGCAATGTTCTATGCATCTGGGATTTCAGCACATCAACATCCAGAACATTCTTCAAATATTTTCATCAAAATAGCCTCTATTATCCTCAGGCATGTGCAAACAGTTTGTACCCATAATGCACTGAATGTTGCTCTGTGACTGACTGCATGTGCTTGGAACGATCAATACATTTACTGTGTTGGGAGTGTTCTCAAACTTCACAGCCAAATCTTCAGTGCCAGTGTGAACTCTGACAGAGTGCTTTTAAAACTGACGGAGCAGAGTAGGTCCCTGTTGGACTTACGTAAACTCTGCCAGAGCATGTTTTACATCAAAATGCACAGCATTTTTTTTTTGACCGAAACATTTTTTTCCTTTTACCTTTTTGCTAAAAAAAAAGAAGAAAATATTGCCAATGAAGTGATTCAGTTTGACTCATTTCAAGATAAGAACATTCCATTCGTCAAGCAACGTAATAAGAAGCTCATATTCAGTCTTATTACAAGACGCTTATTAAGGTTATTATTATTATTATTATAAGCCCAGTAACTAAAGCGAATTATCAATACTCACCCTCCTTACTCCCCTGATCAATACTCACCCTCCTTACTCCCCTGAACAATACTCACCCTCCTTACCCTGATCAATACTCACCCTCCTTACCCTGATCAATACTCACCCTCCTTACCCTGATCAATACTCACCCTCCTTACTCCCCTGATCAATACTCACCCTCCTTACTCCCCTGATCAATACTCACCCTCCTTACTCCCCTGATCAATACTCACCCTCCTTACTCCCCTGATCAATACTCACCCTCCTTACTCCCCTGAACAATACTCACCCTCCTTACCCTGATCAATACTCACCCTCCTTACCCTGATCAATACTCACCCTCCTTACCCTGATCAATACTCACCCTCCTTACTCCCCTGATCAATACTCACCCTCCTTACTCCCCTGATCAATACTCACCCTCCTTACTCCCCTGATCAATACTCACCCTCCTTACCCTGATCAATACTCACCCTCCTTACCCTGATCAATACTCACCCTCCTTACTCCCCTGATCAATACTCACCCTCCTTACTCCCCTGATCCATACTCACCCTCCTTACTCCCCTGATCAATACTCACCCTCCTTACCCTGATCAATACTCACCCTCTTTACTCCCCTGATCAATACTCACCCTCCTTACTCCCCTGAACAATACTCACCCTCCTTACCCTGATCAATACTCACCCTCCTTACCCTGATCAATACTCACCCTCCTTACTCCCCTGATCAATACTCACCCTCCTTACCCTGATCAATACTCACCGTACTTACTCCCCTGATCAATACTCACCGTACTTACTCCCCTGATCAATACTCACCCTCCTTACTCCCCTGATCAATACTCACCCTCCTTACCCTGATCAATACTCACCCTCCTTACCCTGAACAATACTCACCCTCCTTACCCTGATCAATACTCACCCTCCTTACCCTGATCAATACTCACCCTCCTTACTCCCCTGATCAATACTCACCCTCCTTACCCTGATCAATACTCACCCTCCTTACCCTGAACAATACTCACCCTCCTTACCCTGATCAATACTCACCCTCCTTACTCCCCTGATCAATACTCACCCTCCTTACTCCCCTGATCAATACTCACCCTCCTTACCCTGATCAATACTCACCCTCCTTACTCCCCTGATCAATACTCACCCTCCTTACCCCCCTGATCAATACTCACCCTCCTTACCCTGATCAATACTCACCCTCCTTACTCCCCTGATCAATACTCACCCTCCTTACCCTGATCAATACTCACCCTCCTTACCCTGATCAATACTCACCCTCCTTACTCCCCTGATCAATACTCACCCTCCTTACTCCCCTGATCAATACTCACCCTCCTTACTTTGATCAATACTCACCCTCCTTACCCTGATCAATACTCACCCTCCTTACCCTGATCAATACTCACCCTCTTTACCCCCCTGATCAATACTCACCCTCCTTACTCCCCTGATCAATACTCACCCTCCTTACCCTGATCAATACTCACCCTCCTTACTCCCCTGATCAATACTCACCCTCCTTACCCTGATCAATACTCACCCTCTTTACCCCCCTGATCAATACTCACCCTCCTTACTCCCCTGATCAATACTCACCCTCCTTACCCTGATCAATACTCACCCTCCTTACCCTGATCAATACTCACCCTCCTTACTCCCCTGATCAATACTCACCCTCCTTACTCCCCTGATCAATACTCACCCTCCTTACCCTGATCAATACTCACCCTCCTTACCCTGATCAATAGTCACCCTCCTTACTCCCCTGATCAATACTCACCCTCCTTACCCCCCTGATCAATACTCACCCTCCTTACCCTGATCAATACTCACCCTCCTTACTCCCCTGATCAATACTCACCGTACTTACTCCCCTGATCAATCCCCTCACTCATTCCCACATGCACACACTCTCTCACACATTCACACACACTCCCACACACACAGTCACACACTCCCTCACTCACACAGACACACTCAAATACACTCTCTCACACACACGCACACACTCACACACTCCGGTGTGTTTACTTTGAGACACGTTTGAGTCTAAATCTGGACACAGAAGCGTGGGAGTGTGTGTGTGTGTGTGTGTGTGTGTGTGTAGTGGTGTGTGTGTGAGTGCGTGTGTGTGTGAGTGTGTGTAGTGTGTAGGTGTGTGTGTGAGTGCGTGTGTGTGTAGGTGTGTGTGTGAGTGCGTGTGTGTGTAGGGGTGTGTGTGTGAGTGTGAGTGTGTGTGTGTGTGTAGGGGTGTGTGTGTGTGTGTGTGTGTGTGTGTGTGTAGGGGGGTGTGTGTGTGTGTGTGAGTGTGTGTTTAGGGGTGTGTGTGTGTGTGTGTGTGAGTGTGAGTGTGTGTGTGTGTGTGTGTGTAGGGGTGTGTGAGTGTGTGTGTGTGTGTGTGTGTGTGTAGGGGGGTGTGTGTGTGTGTGTGTGAGTGTGTGTGTGTGTGTGTTTAGGGGGATGTATGTGTGTGTGTGAGTGTGTGTGTGTGTGTGTTTAGGGGGATGTATGTGTGTGTGTGTGTGTGTGTGTGTGTGTAGGGGTGTGTGTGTGTGTGTGAGTGTGCGTGTGTGTTTAGGGGTGTGTGTGTGTGTGTGAGTGTGAGTCTATGTGTGAGTGTGTGTGTGTGTGTGTGTGTGTGTAGGGGTGTGTGTGTGTGTGTGTGTGTGTGTGTGAGTGTGCGTGTGTGTTTAGGGGTGTGTGTGTGTGTGTGTGTAGGGGGGTGTATGTGTGAGTGTGTGTGTGAGTGTGTGTAGGGGGGTGTGTGTGTGTGTGTGTGTGAGTGTGCGTGTGTGTTTAGGGGTGTGTGCGTGTGTGTTTAGGGGTGTGTGTGTGTGTGTGAGTGTGCGTGTGTGTTTAGGGGTGTGTGTGTGAGTGTGTGTGTGTGTGTGAGTGTGTGTGTGTGTGTAGGGGTGAGTGTGTGTGTGTGAGTGTGCGTGTGTGTTT
>NC_083764.1:67914880-67919880 GCF_963514075.1 Conger conger | reverse complement strand
AGTGGAGGATGGCATGCTTAATTGATATTTTTGAAGGGACCCTGTCACAATTTTAATAAGTGATCCAATCAATTCTAAATCCCAACTGGTTAATTTTCCGGAAGCCTTCAATTTTTTGCTATGCTGCTTTTAGAACGAAAACAATGACAACAAAAGAAAATCTGTATTTTACGTCAAGTGGATGTGATTAATGTACATTAATATTGGACATTCCATACGCATTAAACATGAGGGCTTGTGGCTTTCTGCTGACTTCAGAGATGTTGTGGTTGGTGGAAATACATGACAGATAGGTACTATGAAACTATTAGCGTCTGCAGAAACATAGAAAAAGTAGGTAGCCTTTTTTGATGATAATAATTACTGAACTGGTTCCAGCTGGTTCTCTCCAGCTGACAGACGACCCACCTCCTTGTTGTGCTCGGTGCCAGTTTGTAAAGCGGTTTAAAGTTACACTGGGTCCACCTGATCCCCAAATACCTGCGAGTGTTCGCTGAGCCCAGACAATCCCGCCTCTCATTTGCCGGGAAAACGGGGCTGTTGTGTGTGTCCCCCCCCCCCCCCGCAGGGTAGCAGACCGGCCCTATCCTGTCCAGGGCACCCAAACGCCGCTTCACGGCAACGAGACCGCACTTCACAGAACAGCCTGCAGGGGGCACTGTGGTCAGGACACGAGCTGGGCAAAAACTGTTAAATGTCGAACAATTGACTTTAAAGCAGTGAAAACCTAAACAGTAAATCAAATCGATATCTGTTGTGACCGCCCTTCACCTTTAATACTGCATCAGTTCTCCCAGGTACACTGTCAGATAGTGTACCATCACTTCTGTACCCTAAAGCAGGAATATCTCATTCCCATCCGCTTCTATACCCTAAAGCAGGAATATCACATTCCCATCCGCTTCTATACCCTAAAGCAGGAATATCACATTCCCATCCGCTTCTATACCCTAAAGCAGGAATATCACATTCCCACCCGCTTCTATACCCTAAAGCAGGAATATCTCATTCCCATCCGCTTCTATACCCTAAAGCAGGAATATCACATTCCCATCCGCTTCTATACCCTAAAGCAGGAATATCACATTCCCACCCGCTTCTATACCCTAAAGCAGGAATATCACATTCCCATCCGCTTCTATACCCTAAAGCAGGAATATCACATTCCCACCCGCTTCTATACCCTAAAGCAGGAATATCTCATTCCCATCCACTTCTATACCCTAAAGCAGGAATATCACATTCCCATCCGCTTCTATACCCTAAAGCAGGAATATCTCATTCCCATCCGCTTCTATACCCTAAAGCAGGAATATCACATTCCCATCCGCTTCTATACCCTAAAGCAGGAATATCTCATTCCCATCCACTTCTATACCCTAAAGCAGGAATATCTCATTCCCATCCGCTTCTATACCCTAAAGCAGGAATATCTCATTCCCATCCACTTCTATACCCTAAAGCAGGAATATCACATTCCCTTCCGCTTCTATACCCTAAAGCAGGAATATCACATTCCCATCCGCTTCTATACCCTAAAGCAGGAATATCTCATTCCCATCCACTTCTATACCCTAAAGCAGGAATATCACATTCCCTTCCGCTTCTATACCCTAAATTAGGAATAACAAATTCCACCCGCTTCTATGTCTCAAGCAGGAATACCATATTCCCACCCATCCCTACATCGTAAAAAGCAGGAATACCCATATTCCCAACCCACTTCTCAAGCCTAAAGTAGGAATACCACATTTCCATCCATTCAGCACTTTTTTTAGCTATCCCACTAAAGAAAAACAATTTCAACAATCAGTCATTTCCCCTTCTATTTGACACTCCGCACTCTTAAAGCCAGCAGTTCAGGCTTATTAAAATAATTATTAAAATAAATGAGCTGTTGAATTCAAGCATATGTGAGTGATTTGAAGCAATCCCAGAGAAAACTAGCAACTGTTCCTCTGTTAATCCACAGAGTTATACCACTGTTTTATTTTGCCACTCAGCACTGATTATTTCCACCGATTACTTTAATTCCCCTCTGTAACACGCAGAAATCACATCACAGGAGAAGTCAAAACTTCCAAACAATGAATAATAACTCATGGTTCTGGTTTTTATCAGCCAATTCAGATTGCAAAATATTGATGCGATTTCTATGCCGCAGAATGATAATTCATCTGTGGAATGCACCCTGTTTGGTCTGGTTCAGTTTCTATGATGCCTTGGTCATGTGTGTCCAACTTGTTTTTGTTACTTTCGATCTCCTGAGAAATGAACTACATGTAGAACTAAATGTGAAAGTTGAGAAGAATGGCTTATGTATAGAGGTCATTTCTCAAAACTGAAATGAAATGAAATAGCTATTTTAGAAAATACGTATCTGTGTGAATTGTTGCAGTTTTCTACAATTTCATGAACATAATTTGTGGCTGGCTGAAATTAAAATGTAGATGGAAACTATCAGTGTAGTGGGTAGCACTGCCGCCTCACAGCAAGGAGGTCCTGGGTGCGCAATCCCCGTCGGCCGGGGCCTCTCTGTGCAGAGTTGCATGTTCTCCCCGTGTTTGCGTGGGTTTCCTCCGGGTACTCCGGTTTCCTCCCACAGTCCAAAGACATGCAGGTTAGGCTGATTGGAGAGTCTAAATTGCCCGTAGGTATGAGTGTATGAGTGTGTGAGTGAATGGTGTGTGTGCCCTGTGATGGACTGGCGACCTGTCCAGGGTGTATTCCTGCCTTTCGCCCAATGTATGCTGGGATAGGCTCCAGCCCCCCTGCGACCCTGTTCAGGATAAGCAGGTTCAGATAATGGATGGATGGATGGAAATAATCATTATGTTAAATGAAGACTTTTTAAAAAACAAACTAAGTGCAGTTTGTCCAGAGGGAATCAGGAGCAAACAGGAGTAACCAATTTTACAGAACTGAGTGAATTTTAGTCTATGTGCAGTCACAATGTGACCTTTTTAATAGTTATATATGAAAATAAAATAAGCGGAAACAAATGCTGTGATATTAAGCTAATTTTATTCAGCATTCAGATTTGAAATGAGCTTTTTGTTATTCTAAAAGCATTTATTTTACTGCCCACTAAAAGGTGCGTTCAGTGTACTTTTCTAAAGCTTTTAGCCACAGCAGAGATCACACCATGAGCTGTACTTTGTTTGTGATTGGACAGTGATGAGTGTGGGTCTGTTTGTGATTGGACAGTGATGAGTGTGGGTCTGTTTGTGATTGGACAGTGATGAGTGTGGGTCTGTTTGTGATTGGGCAGTGATGAGTGTGGGTCTGTTTGTGATTGGGCATCCCAGACTGTGGAGAAAGAGTGCAGGCATTGTGGGGACTATTTCTAATACACTGTGTGTGTGGGGACTGTTTCTGATACACACTGTGTGTGTGGGGACTGTTTCTGATACACTGTGTGTGTGGGGACTATTTCTCATACACTGTGTGTGTGGGGACCGTTTCTGATACACTGTGTGTGTGGGGACCGTTTCTGATACACTGTGTGTGTGTGGGGACTATTTCTGATACACACTGTGTGTGTGTGGGGACCGTTTCTGATACACTGTGTGTGTGGGGACTATTTCTGATACACACTGTGTGTGTGGGGACTGTTTCTGATACACTGTGTGTGTGTGTGGGGACCGTTTCTGATACACTGTGTGTGTGGGGACTATTTCTGATACACACTGTGTGTGTGGGGACTGTTTCTGATACACTGTGTGTGTGGGGACTATTTCTGATACACACTGTGTGTGTGGGGACTGTTTCTGATACACTGTGTGTGTGTGGGGACTATTTCTGATACACACTGTGTGTGTGGGGACCGTTTCTGATACACTGTGTGTGTGGGGACTATTTCTGATACACACTGTGTGTGTGGGGACCGTTTCTGATACACTGTGTGTGTGGGGACTATTTCTGATACACACTGTGTGTGTGGGGACTGTTTCTGATAAACTGTGTGTGTGTGGGGACCGTTTCTGACACACACTGTGTGTGTGGGGACCGTTTCTGATACACTGTGTGTGTGGGGACTATTTCTGATACTGTGTATGCAGAGAGCTCACTGGTAAATGCTATAAGTAAAATTAATACAGATATTGTGTATTTCTAAACTTTAATAATGCTGTTTCAGAAATCAAGATTTGCACTCAGGACCTCCTTGCTGTGAGGCGACAATCCTGTCCACTGCACCACCAAAACATTATCAGTATTTTATTCAGGGAAGCAGACTGTAGACTGTCTGTAACAGACTGCAGACTGTAGACCGTCTGTAGCAGACTGCAGACTGTAGACCGTCTGTTGCAGAACGCAGACTGTCTGTAGCGGACTGTAGACCGTCTGTAGCAGACTGTAGACCGTCTGTAGCAGACTGCAGACTGTAGACTGTCCGTAGAAGACTGCAGACTGTAGACCGCCTGTTGCAGAACGCAGACTGTCTGTAGCGGACTGTAGACCATCTGTAGCAGACTGTAGGCCGTCTGTAGCAGACTGCAGACTGTAGACCGTCTGTAGCAGACTGTAGACCGTCTGTAGCAGACTGTAGACCGTCTGTAGCAGACTGCAGACTGTAGACCGTCTGTAGCAGACTGCAGACTGTAGACTGTCCGTAGCAGACTGCAGACTGTAGACCGTCTGTAGCAGACTGCAGACTGTAGACCGTCTGTAGCAGACTGCAGACTGTAGACCGTCTGTAGCAGACTGCAGACTGTAGACCGTCTGTAGCAGACTGCAGACTGTAGACCCTCTGTAGCAGACTGCAGACCGTCTGTAGCAGACTGCAGACTGTAGACCGTCTGTAGCAGACTGCAGACTGTAGACCGTCTGTAGCAGACTGCAGACTGTAGACCGTCTGTAGCAGACTGCAGACTGTAGACCGTCTGTAGCAGACTGCAGACTGTAGACCGTCTGTAGCAGACTGCAGACTGTAGACCGTCTGTAGCAGACTGCAGACTGTAGACCGTCTGTAGCAGACTGCAGACCGTCTGTAGCAGACT
>NC_083764.1:67864880-67912380 GCF_963514075.1 Conger conger | reverse complement strand
CTGGTGATACACTAGCCAGTCTAACACTGTCCACTTTTTCTCCCGAATGAAGTTTGTTTTGTTGTGATGGCAGTGTGTTTTGGGCCATTGTCTTGCTGCCTGATGAAGTTCCTCACAATTAATTTGGTCGTATTTCTCAAGTTGGCAGACAGAATGTTTTTGTAGACTTCTGAATTCATCCTGCTGCTACCATCATGAGTTACATCATCACTAAAGATTATTGAGCCCACTCCAGAAGCAGCCATGCAAGCCCAAGCCATGACACTTCCTCCACCGTGCTTCACAGATGAGTTTGTATGTTTTAGATCCCTTCTTTCTCCACACTTTGGCCCTTCCATTACTTTGGTAGAGGTTCTTACTTCTGATGAGTGGTGTGCATCTTGTGGCATAGTCTCTATATTGCTGCTCTCTAAGTCTTCTTTGAACAGTTGATTGAGATACCTTCACCCCTGCCCTGTGGTGATTGTGATGTCACTGACTGCCCTGTGGAGATTATTTGTGATGTCACTAACTGACATTTTCTGTCATCAGCTGTCATCAACTGCTCTGTCAGTTCTGTCATCAGCTGCTGTTGTTTTCCTCGGTCGACCTGTTCAATGTCTGTTGCTCAGTCAGCCAGCAGTTTCTTTCTTTTTCAGGAAATTCCAAGTTTTCTCATTTTTCTTTCCTATATACATCGCTCTGTATATACACAGCTCCGTGTTACAGACGTAGAAGAGTTACAGACCTAGCAGACGTATCAGAGATCATTTACACTGATCACTTCCACAAAGCACGCACCCGTGTGTCCATGCTCATCTTCAGGCTCCTCCAAGGAACATTCAACGGGTTGGAAGTGTCCTTAAATGTGGCAGACTTCGATCGATTTCCACACCCGGCAAGGAGCCAGGAGGATAGGAAGGATGAGCCCCTGGTGTCGCATCAGTAATGAAATGTCCACTCCATCAGCGATTAGGACTCAACGTCTTTCACCGGCCGTCGACAATCAAATCAATTTAAGATTTAATGTCTTTGTACGCAACTGTGTGGCACAGCCTGGGTTTCCAATCACCAGCACTAATAAGACACCTGATTCAGCTCCTTAACTGATCATGGTCTTCAGTCATGACCTGATGAGCAGAAACGGGTGTCGCTGTGCTGGGCTAAAAGAAAAACCTGAGCCCAGACCAGCCTCTTTCAGGTGCAGTGGACCCCGCTGGCACAGCATAAAGCACATTACAGAGGATACAATCATTCTTTCATCTGAGTTATTACATTTCCTGGGCTGTGTGTATGGGCAGTTATTTCTGAGATGATTCAGCCATAGGTGTGTACATAAGGATGAACAAGGGTGTAATTAAGGCAGGCTATATCTGCTTCTAGATTTCGGACCAACTCTGGTCTTAATTATTAATTATGTAATTATCCCAATCATTTGCATGATTTGTCATTTATAGCAAGTTTCCCTGGTATAAACAGGAGCTGATAAATGTTCTTGTCTTGTAACATTTTATTGTGGTCTAATTTATGAGTGAATCGGTCATGGTGTATATGGCTAATTAGCTGATTGAGCCAGGGTAACTGGTGGCAGTAAAATCCTGCAGACACTGCGGCCCTCCAGGACTGGAGTTAAACCTGCATACACGCCAACCTCCAGGACTGCAGTTAATCCTGCATACACGCCAACCTCCAGGACTGCAGTTAATCCTGCATACACACCAACCCTCCAGGACTGGAGTTAAACCTGCAGACACAGCGCCCCCTCCAAGACTGGAGTTGCATACTAATTAGTATCTAATTTCATCTTCAAACAGTTCAGAGGTGAAATCCAGGGCTGCATGTGACATCTCATACTATTTAGGATGTCATAGTATTTAGTATTTATGAAACCATAGCTGTATAAAAGAATGTGCTAAAGCTACCCGGATGATACTCTACATTCAGTGAAAGTGTGCAAACCCTGGACACTATTCTGACACGAGTATCCCATGGTGCATTGTGCCAGGTCATGACCCAAGCAAACAGAGG
This sequence comes from Conger conger, assembly GCF_963514075.1. Lineage (NCBI taxonomy): Eukaryota > Metazoa > Chordata > Actinopteri > Anguilliformes > Congridae > Conger > Conger conger. The sequence continues at coordinate 67,910,373 of NC_083764.1, read as the reverse complement.
GTGGTGTTCAAACCAAAGCAGTTGAACAGCTTAAATACAATATTACCTTTAATTTTGCTTAGCAGGACGTAGTTTTAAAACCTTTTCTTTTTTTTCAGTTTTCATCACACATTATGAACTAGCTGCCACCATCAACGTAGTACAGGGGTGGCCAACCCTGGTCCTGGAGAGCCACAGGGCGTGCTGGCTTTCATTGTTACTCAGTAGTTAATTGATCGATTAAAGCAGTTGATTACGGCTCTTCAGGACCAGGGTTGGCCGCCCCTGACGTGGTATGTCCATGAATCCATCATACTTTTTTCTCCTATACTAAAACTACTTATGTATGCCAAATGTTTGCGCAGGTAAGGTGTGGATGGACCTGTATCATTTACCCATGGTGCTGACGGTCCAGGGAGCTGAACACACAGCAGTCCTTCATCTTCTGCAGCAGGCACTTGACAGTTGGTCAGTTGACGGGATTCCATTTGAGAATGGAGACCCCATCAGAATCTTATTTCTGTCTAGGCCCAGTGTTGGGGTGGGAGTTTGTGTCACCCTGTGCTGCATGCATGCTCTCAGATGCTGTTCGTCCACCTAGTTTATTTTTGTGGTAGGTTGTGTAGCTAGCTTACTGAGGTCTCTGTGGTGGGTTGTGTAGTTAGGTTACTGAGGTCTCTGTGGTGGGTTGTGTAGTTAGGTTACTGAGGTCTTCATGGTGGGTTGTGTAGTTAGGTTACTGAGGTCTCTGTGGTGGGTTGTGTAGTTAGGTTACTGAGGTCTCTGTGGTGGGTTGTGTAGTTCGGTAACTGAGGTCTCTGTGGTGGGTTGTGTAGTTAGGTTACTTCCGCATGGTTCTCCCGGCTGGGATGTTTATGCGTTTTGTTCCCTTCTTGGTGCTGGTTTATTTGTAACAATAGGTTAAATACGCGAGTTTGGAGCATCGTTCATGCCAGTAAGAGTTCCGGAGTTCTATACGGGAGGTCTCTGTGACTGTTGGCGTTTTTATCCCACTTCTGTACTGCCAGTAGATCCTTGACGCGTTTGTGTAGCTGTGTCAATATTAATGTTATGTATTGTGTATTCTAGCCTTGGTAGAGGCGTTCTGCTTCAGCTGTTCAAGTAGGCTTAATGTAATGTTGTTTTGTGTATTCTTGCCTCTGTATGGGTTTTCTGCTTCGGTTGTTGAACTGAGGTTAATGCGTTTCATGGATTCCTGTCTCTTTTTAACGTAATCCTGTTTTGTCAGGGAATTTGATTGTAAAGGTTGTTTCATGTATTCTAGTGTTCGGGCTGCTGCACACACACACACACACACACACCCTCACACACACACACACACACACACACACACAGTATTCCTGGTGTGGAATCAGAGATGGGATGTCTTGTGTGTGAGTGAGGAGGTGGTGAGCCATGGTGAGTGAGGAGGTGGTGAGCCATGGTGTGTGAGGAGGTGGTGAGCCATGGTGTGTGAGGAGGTGGTGAGCCATGGTGTGTGAGGAGGTGGTGAGCCATGGTGTGTGTGGAGGTGGTGAGCCATGGTGTGTGAGGAGGTGGTGAGCCATGGTGTGTGAGGTGAGCCATGGTGAGTGAGGAGGTGGTGAGCCATGGTGTGTGAGGAGGTGGTGAGCCATGGTGAGTGAGGAGGTGGTGAGCCATGGTGTGTGAGGAGGTGGTGAGCCATGGTGAGTGAGGAGGTGGTGAGCCATGGTGTGTGTGGAGGTGGTGAGCCATGGTGTGTGAGGAGGTGGTGAGCCATGGTGTGTGAGGAGGTGGTGAGCCATGGTGAGTGAGGAGGTGGTGAGCCATGGTGTGTGAGGAGGTGGTGAGCCATGGTGTGAGTGGAGGTGGTGAGCCATGGTGTGTGAGGAGGTGGTGAGCCATGGTGTGTGAGGAGGTGGTGAGCCATGGTGTGTGAGGAGGTGGTGAGCCATGGTGTGTGAGGAGGTGGTGAGCCATGGTGTGTGAGGAGGTGGTGAGCCATGGTGTGTGAGGAGGTGGTGAGCCATGGTGTGAGTGCACTGCAGAGCCTGGCATGGCGTACGGGCAGTTGTGTAGACTGCAGATCACACCACACCACACCACATCACACCACACCACACCACATCACATCACATCACACCACATCACACCACATCACACCACATCACACCACATCACATCACATCACATCACATCACATCACACCACACCACACCACATCACATCACATCACATCACATCACACCACACCACACCACACCACACCACACCACACCACATCACATCACACCACACCACACCACACCACACCACACCACACCACACCACACCACACCACACCACATCACATCACACCACACCACACCACACCACACCACACCACATCACATCACATCACATCACATCACATTACATTAATGGCATTTGGCAGACGCTCTTATCGAGAGCGATGTACAATTCACTGCCAGGTTGAAATTTCCGGTGGAAATCATTTTCAAACCTAATTCCCAATTGTTAATTTGTATCTAGTTCTCTGAGATCTGGATCTTTTTTGAAATTTTTTTGTCTTTTTCATGTTCATTGCCAAGGCCTAGGATAGGCAGTACTGCTGTAACAGGTCCAGGCTGTGCTGTAGCCTTGTTCAGTGGGCGATGTTGTAACAGGTCCAGGCTGTGCTGTAGCCCTGTTCAGTGGGCGATGTTGTAACAGGTCCAGGCTCTGCTGTAGCCCTGTTCAGTGGGCGATGTTGTAACAGGTCCAGGCTGTGCTGTAGCCCTGTTCAGTGGGCGATGTTGTAACAGGTCCAGGCTGTGCTGTAGCCCTGTTCAGTGGGCGATGTTGTAACAGGTCCAGGCTCTGCTGTAGCCCTGTTCAGTGGGCAATGTTGTAACAGGTCCAGGCTCTGCTCTAGCCCTGTTCAGTGGGGGATGTTGTAACAAGTCCAGGCTCTGCTGTAGCCATGTTCAATGGGGGATGTTGTAACAGGTTCAGGCTCTGCTGTAGCCCTGTTCAGTGGGCAATGTTGTAACAGGTCCAGGCTGTGCTGTAGCCCTGTTCAGTGGGGGATGTTGTAACAGGTCCAGGCTCTGCTGTAGCCCTGTTCAGTGGGTGATGTTGTAACAGGTCCAGGCTGTGCTGTAGCTCTGTTTAGAGGGGGATGTTGTAACAGGTCCAGGCTCTGTTGTAGCCCTGTTCAGAGGGGGATGTTGTAACAGGTCCAGGCTCTGCTGTATCCCTGTTCAGAGGGGGATGTTGTAACAGGTCCAGGCTGTGCTGTAGCCCTGTTCAGTGGGGTATGTTGTAACAGGTCCAGGCTGTGCTGTAGCTCTGTTTAGAGGGGGATGTTGTAATGGGTCCAGGCTGTTCTGTATTCCTGTCCAGAGGGGGATGTTGTAACAGGTCCAGGCTGTGCTGTAGCCCTGTTCAGTGGGGTATGTTGTAACAGGTCCAGGCTGTGCTGTAGCCCTGTTCAGTGGGGGATGTTGTAACAGGTCCAGGCTGTGCTGTAGCTCTGTTTAGAGGGGGATGTTGTAATGGGTCCAGGCTGTTCTGTAGCCCTGTTCAGAGGGGGATGTTGTAACAGGTCCAGGCTGTGCTGTAGCCCTGTTCAGTGGGGGATGTTGTAACAGTTCCAGGCTGTGCTATAGCCCTGTTCAGAGGGGGATGTTGTAACAGGTCCAGGCTGTGCTGTAGCCCTGTTCAGAGGGGGATGTTGTAACAGGTGCAGGCTGTGTCTTTTGTTTCCAATTCTGATGGTGCACTTATTGTCTGTGTTCATTGTTTTGATAATGTCATATATATTACCCCCTACACCACTTTCAATAATTCTGTTGAATAAACCTTCATGCCAGATTGAATCAAAAGCTTTTTGGAAATCTATAAAGCAAATTAAATAATTTAAGAATATCTGAAACTGTGCTTTTTTAAAAGTTTGAGGACCTGAAGTTTCTCTCTTAGCATGGGGGAGTCCAAAGGGTTCTGGTTGTGTTTTATTGCCAAATCCAATTTATTAAATTTTTCCTTGATGTGGTTTTTCTCTGATTGTATGTTATGGTCTCATACAAACCTTTCAAATGGCTTGTCCATATTTCTCAATTTTGTATGGCCAATTCTTCATTATTTATTTTTATTTATTTATTTTCTATTTTTCCCAGAATCGGTTTGTGTTGTGGTGTCAGCTGCTCGCTCGTGTCTTGCACCTCTTCGGTTCTGAGCGTCCGCTCATCGTGTCTCACACCTGTTGATTTCATACTTTCCTGAGTTCTTCAAAACAGGTTTCATCTTTGGGATTTTTTGGTATGTTTTTTTGACAATTTCAATTGGGATTTCTTTGCTATTTTTCTAAATATGTAATTGATATTTTGTACTGCCAGATTAACTCTTCTTGACTTGAGAGTGTAAGTGGTTTCCAGAAAGGTGTCTAATAATGTTTGAATTAATTGGGTGCCAATTGGTACTGTTCTGTCCATCTGTATAATTTTGGAAGAGACAGGGAGAGAGACAGGGGGAGGGACAGAGAGAGAGACGGGGAGGGACAGGGGGAGGGACAGAGAGAGAGACAGGGGGAGGGACAGGGGGAGAGCTAGAGAGACAGAGATGGGGAGAGATAGAGAGACAGGGGGAGAGACAGAGAGAGATACAGAGACGGGGAGAGACAGGGGAGAGAGAGAGACAGGGGGAGAGATAGAGGGACAGGGGGAGAAATAGAGAGACAGAGAGATGGGGAGAGAGATAGAGAGACAGGGGGAGAGATAGAGAGACAGAGAGATGGGGAGAGAGATAGAGAGACAGGGGGAGAGACAGAGAGAGATAGAGACAGTGGGAGAGACAAGGGGAGAGACAGAGAGACAGGGGGAGAGATAGAGAGACGGGGAGAGACAGGGAGAGAGATAGAGAGACAGGGGAGAGACAGGGGGAGAGACAGGGAGAGAGATAGAGAGAGATAGAGAGACAGGGGGAGAGATAGAGGGAGATAGAGGGACATGGGGAGATAGAGACAGGGGGAGAGACAGGGGAAGAGATAGAGAGACAGTGGGAGAGACAGAGAGACAGGGGGAGAGATAGAGAGACGGGGAGAGACAGGGAGAGAGATAGAGAGACCGGGGAAGAGACAGAGAGAGATAGAGAGACAGTAGGAGAGACAAGGGGAGAGACAGAGAGACAGGGGGAGAGATAGAGAGACGGGGAGAGACAGGGAGAGAGATAGAGAGACAGGGGAGAGACAGGGAGAGACAGGGGGAGATAGAGAGAGTAGAGGATAGATAGAGCAAGGCCCATCAGGATAGAAACAGTGAGAAAGGAGAGATTAGTTGGGACCCAGCTGTGTGGAAAATGCTCTTTGCCAGGATGTTTAAAAGCCCTGTGTGCGTGTGCGTGTGCGTGTGCGTGTGCGTGTGCGTGTGCGTGTGCGTGTGCTCGCTGGGGGTGGGTGTGATAAAACAGCGGTGTGAAGGCTGTGATTAAACAGCCGTGTGAAGGCTGTGATTAAACAGCAGTGTGAAGGCTGTGATTAAACAGCCGTGTGAAGGCTGTGATTAAACAGCAGTGTGAAGGCTGTGATTAAACAGCCGTGTGAAGGCTGTGATTAAACAGCAGTGTGAAGGCTGTGATTAAACAGCCGTGTGAAGGCTGTGATTAAACAGCAGTGTGAAGGCTGTGATTAAACAGCAGTGTGAAGGCTGTGATTAAACAGCCGTGTGAAGGCTGTGATTAAACAGCAGTGTGAAGGCTGTGTGTCAGAGAGCAGTGTGAAGCGTACGATCCTTCCTGACTGATCTGATTCTCTGGCCACGTGACAGCAGGGTGTGTGTGACTCTGCACGAGAACAGCGCCAACTCAGAGAATACCGCCAACTCAGAGAATACCGCCAACTCAGAGAATACCGCCAACTCAGAGAATACCGCCAACTCAGAGAATACCGCCAACTCAGAGAATACCGCCAACTCAGAGAATACCGCCAACTCAGAGAATACCGCCAACTCAGAGAATACCGCCAACTCAGAGAGAATACCGCCAACTCAGAGAGAATACCGCCAACTCAGAGAGAATACCGCCAACTCAGAGAGAATACCGCCAACTCAGAGAGAATACCGCCAACTCAGAGAATACCGCCAACTCAGAGAGAATACCGCTAACTCAGAGAGAATACCGCCAACTCAGAGAGAATACCGCCAACTCAGAGAATACCGCCAACTCAGAGAGAATACCGCTAACTCAGAGAGAATACCGCCAACTCAGAGAATACCGCCAACTCAGAGAGAATACCGCCAACTCAGAGAGAATACCGCCAACTCAGAGAGAATACCGCCAACTCAGAGAATACCGCCAACTCAGAGAATACCGCCAACATGCACATGCACAAGCACACACACACACACTCTCTCACACACACATACACACTCATTCTTTCACGCCCATACACACTCTTTCTCACACGCACATACACACATACACTCTCCCGCACACACACACACACACACACATGCTCATTCTTTCACGCACATACACACACACTCTCTCTCACACACACACACACACACACATACTCATTCTTTCACACACACACACACACACACACACACACAATGCACAGGAGAGCACATACTACACGGACAGGCAGCCATATCAGATAATTGAATCAGATCATTGAAATGGATAAAATCACACTGTACATAAAACAGACAATAAAAATATAGGTTGGATCAAACACCAAAAGGCTAGAATTAAATTTCAGATACAGAAGAATCTGTATTTTGCGTTAAATGTGTTTATTAAATTAATGTGTTTATTAAATTAAAGTGAAAGGTTCATTGTTTCCAGAAAACTCAGGTAATTGACATTCTGGATGCTAAAAGATAATAAAAAACTTCATGTGTTGCTCCACAGTTGTGTTATTAATCAGAGACATACAATGCTGGCTTTTAAAATTAGGTGTGTGTATACTGTATACGTGTGTATGTGTGTGCATGTATGTGTGTATGCCTGTATGGGTGTGTGTGTGTGCCTGTGTGGGTGTGTGTGTGTGCCTGTGTGGGTGTGTTTGTGCGGGGGTGTGTGTGTGTGCCTGTGCGGGGGTGTGTGTGTGTGAGTGTGTGTGTGTGTGTTTGTGTGTGTGTGTGTGTGTGTGTGTGTGAGTGTGTGTGTGTGTGTTTGTGTGTGTGTGTGTGTGTGTGAGTGTGGGTGTGTGTGTGTGTGTGTGTGTGCGTGTGTGTGCCTGTGCGGGGGTGTGTGTGTGTGTGTGTGTGTGTGTGTGTGTGTGTGTGTGTGTGTGCCTGTGCGTGTGTGTGCCTGTGCGGGGGTGTGTGTGTGTGTGTGTGTGTGTGTGTGTGTGTGTGTGTGTGTGTGCCTGTGCGTGTGTGTGCCTGTGCGGGGGTGTATGTGTGTGTGTGTGTGTGTGGGTGTGTGTGCATTACTATCCTCCGTGTGTCTGTGTGACACCGCTCCCATGTGTGATACAGGCCCCTCTGGAAGGCATTTCAGTGTGATCGCGGATACAGGCCCCTCTGGAAGGCATTTCAGTGTGATCGCGGATACAGGCCCCTCTGGAAGGTATTTCAGTGTGATCGCGGATACAGGCCCCCCTGGAAGGTATTTCAGTGTGATCGCGGATACAGGCCCCTCTGGAAGGCATTTCAGTGTGATCGCGGATACAGGCCCCCCTGGAAGGCATTTCAGTGTGATCGCGGATACAGGCCCCTCTGGAAGGCATTTCAGTGCGATCGCGGATACAGGCCCCTCTGGAAGGCATTTCAGTGTGATCGCGGATACAGGCCCCTCTGGAAGGCATTTCAGTGCGATCGCGGATACAGGCCCCTCTGGAAGGCATTTCAGTGTGATCGGGGCAGAGGGGGTTGGGGTTACAGCAGGCTACTGTAAAGACAAAAGCCAATGAGGCAAGACAGTTTGGCTCATTTCAAGATTTGCCAATGGGGTAAGACAATTTCTCCTGACAGCAAACGGAACTTAAAACAAGCTAATATGTTCTAAATGAAAGATTTATTTTTTGTCTAACTGTTCGTATTCCCAGGCACACAGTGGCCTCAGCAGTGAAATGGACCCTCTTCCTGCAGTCGGCTGTTCGGCCCAGACGGGCCTCGGGCAGGGAGGTGAGCAAGAACCCAACGGTCTCTCAAACAGCTTCAGAAGTCCTCTGCAGAGAGGGGAGAACCTGCCGGAAGGACGACCATCTCAGCAGCGCTCCATCAATCAGGCCTTCATGGCAGAGTGGCTAGTTTATTCAGCTGTCCCTGTATCCTGAGACTGTCCCTGTATTTTTCTGTCCCAGGTTCTAGCCTCCTGTACCCCTCACCCTGTACCCTTTACCCCTCATCCTGTACCCTGTACCCCTCATCCTGTACCCTGTGCCCCTCACCCTGTACCCTGTACCCCTCACCCTGTACCCTTTACCCCTCATCCTGTACCCTGTACCCCTCACCCTGTACCCTGTATCCCTCACCCTGTGCCCCTCACCCTGTACCCTTTACCCCTCACCCTGTACCCTGTACCCCTCACCCTGTACCCCTCACCCCTCACCCTGTACCCCTCACCCCTCACCCTGTACCCTGTACCCCTCACCCTGTACCCTGTACCCCGTGCCCCGTGCCTTCACCCCTGTCATTTTCATACGGAGTGATGTACACTTTAAAACTCAAATTTAAGGACTATAAACCCGGGCAGAGGGTGAATCAACATGTCAGTGAGCCTTTTTCAATGATAGGAAGGGATTTACAATGGTCTTGTAACAATGTTTAACACAAAAATCTTACCTATTGTACCTTTAAAGCCTGCCTTTTTTTCACATTCTCCCCGAGTCTGCTCTTGGTTCCTCTGTCCCACAACCCTGACAGATGTGTGTGGGCCTTTAAACAGAAACTGTGATAAACTGTGTCTGAAAAAGTGAAACCTCGGAAATATATATTTTTGTTTTTTAAAGATTTGTGAAAAGATGGATTCATTTGTTAACATTAATACTAGCAGATGTTCGAGATGAAATTCCCTCCTCTGATATAAATGACACAGGAGCAGTGCAGGGGGCTGTGACCATTATTCCCAGATTCCCAGTGAAATCCGAACCAGATGCGAGGTGGGGGTCCACTCCTGACTCCTGAGACTCTTCTGGCTGAAATGTGAAGTCATCTGAACTTCCATATTCACACCCACATATCAAAGCTGTTAATTAACTAACATGAGTGCGATTCGGAAGGAAAAAACATTTTAAATACTCTTTATTTGAATAATCAGTGATTTATTACAGTGCTCCATTTCATGATTGTGTTTCTTTCAAATAAATTAAAAATCACTTTCCATTTGAAAATTATTTTTAAAACTATTAATTAGCTGCAGCTGCTTGCCATACAGAACTTATTTATAATCTTAAGTAGTTCCTTTGCAGAACCCTTACTCATAATCTAAAACAGTTTGTATGGAAACCCTTATCTGTAATCCAAAACTGCTGTTTATTCTGGAATCCAACACTGCAGTTTATTCGTGAATCCAACACTGCAGTTTATTCCCGGCAGCTGGAAATGCAGAATGCTTATTTACAATTAGTGGGTTCTGTGAAAACGCTTCTGCAACATGTGACCGAACGTTCATCCTTTCTGAAAACAGAACATGTTTACTCTGTCTGATAAAAATGTGCTTCTGACAATTTCTTACTGCAGTTTTAGGAGCTCTGGGAGATCAGCACTAACATCATCTCAGGCTATCACAAACAGGAATAATTGATTTTGATGCACATTGACCTTGTGAAGATGGAGGACTCTGTAGTGGCAGTATTGTGTTTGTATACGGATGCTGCTGTTGTTGTTTGTGTGACCAGGCTTGTACGAGGGAATTAATAACAACGCAGAGTCATTTAGCAGAGGCTTTACAAAGTGATGAGGAGCTGACTCTGCTGAACACAGTGAAGATATATTTAATCAAACCTGAATATCGGTCCCCTGGGATCAAATTAGGTGCAGTCAGTGAGTATTATTATTAGAGTTATTTACATGGGTACATATTCAACATCGAAAAACAACAAGATTGAGTTCTCATGTGCAACAAAAAGACAACAAAAGCATTCCCTTGTAGGGGAATTGATTAATGATTGGGTGAATTCTGACAGGGGGAATGTCAATGAAAGTTTATAGCAAGCCAGTCCTGAAGATGTAATTTAAAAAAAGATGAAGTAATGGTTTATTATTATTATTATTATAAACAGATAATAATAGTGGAATCAGTGTATGTGTGTCTGTCTGTGTGTGTGTGTGTGTTATACCAAGATTAGTGGGGCGTGTGTGCTATAAACAGATTAGTGTGTGTTATAAACTGATTAGTGGGGTGTATGTGTTATAAACATATTAGTGGTGTATGTGTGTGTGTTATAAACAGATTAGTGGGGTGTGTGTGCTATAAGCAGGTTAGCAGGTTGTGTGTGCTATAAGCAGTTGAGTTTATAACAGGTAAGTGTGTGTTATAAACAGGTGAGTGTGTTATAAATTTGGTGACCTTCCTCAGGTTATGGCCGTGTTTCCATGGAAACAGCTATTCTACCCCAGCCATGTTTTTTTTGTGCCCTGGCAAATTGGAATAATTAAAGTCTTATAATTAATAATGCAAGAAATAAAAATGACTTTCAGTTTGCTTCTGACTCAGAGAAATCAAAGATTTATTCTGCTTCTGAACATGAATTGAGAGATATAAATAATAATTATAAAACATTTAATAATTTAATAATTTAATATTTGGCTGGGCACACTATTTCCATGGTTTCAATCCACAAGGAAAGTATGAAAGTATGTTTAAAGGAAAAACTTGTAGCTGTAGTTGTATTTGTAGCTGTGCTGTAGTTGTATTTGCGTTTTAGTTGTAGTGGTGTAGTTGCAGCTGTAGCTGTAGGTGTAGCTGTGCTGTAGTTGGTTGTGTTGTAGCTGTTCTGTAGTTGTAGGTGTGCTGTGGTTGTAGCTGTAGTTGTAGGTGTAGTTATGTTGAAGTTGTATTGCAGCTGTAGTTGTAGCTATGCTGTAACTGTGGTTGTAGTTATGTTGTAGTTGGAGTTGTAGCTGTGTTGTAGCTATACTTATAGTTGAATTTGTATTGAAGCTGTAGTTGTAGCTGTTGCTGTAGTTATGTTGTAGTTATGTTGTAGCTGTAGTTGTAGCTGTAGCTGTAGTTGTAGATATGTTGTAGCTATAGTTGTAGTTGTAGTTATGTTGTAGCTGTAGTTGTAGTTGTAGCTGTAGTTATGTTGTAGCTGTAGTTGTAGCTGTAGCTGTAGTTATGTTGTAGCTGTAGTTGTAGCTGTAGTTATGTTGTAGCTGTTGTTGTAGTTGTAGCTGTAGTTATGTTGTAGCTGTAGTTGTAGTTGTAGCTGTAGTTATGTTGTAGCTGTAGATGTAGCTGTAGTTATGTTGTAGCTGTAGTTGTAGCTGTAGTTATGTTGTAGCTGTAGTTGTAGCTGTAGTTATGTTGTAGCTGTAGTTATGTTGTAGCTGTTGTAGTTGTAGCTGTAGTTATGTTGTAGCTGTAGTTGTAGCTGTAGTTATGTTGTAGCTGTAGTTGTAGCTGTAGTTATGTTGTAGTTGTAGTTGTAGTTGTAGCTGTAGTTATGTTGTAGCTGTAGTTGTAGTTGTAGCTGTAATTATGTTGTAGCTGTAGTTGTAGCTGTAGTTATGTTGTAGCTGTAGTTGTAGCTGTAGATATGTTGTAGCTGTAGCGGTAGTTATGTTGTAGCTGTAGTTGTAGCTGTAGTTATGTTGTAGCTGTAGTTGTAGTTGTAGCTGTAGTTATGTTGTAGCTGTAGTTGTAGTTATGTTGTAGTTATGTTGTGGCTGTAGTTATGTTGTAGTTATGTTGTAGCTGTAGTTATGTTGTAGTTATGTTGTAGTTATGTTGTAGCTGTAGTTATGTTGTAGTTATGTTGTAGCTGCAGCTGTTCAAATGTCCGTCCCCTTACATATCTGGCTCTACTCGTTTTTAATCAGTGCTCAGAAACACAAGGAGCGAAAACATGGCTCCTATTTACAAGTTATATTTATAAGTGCTAAATAACATAAATATGTTCTAGTACGGCTCTAGTACGGCTCTTGATAACATGATCGGCTAAATACAAATGTAAATGGTTGCCCATAAATACCTATAGTGAATATGTTTCATATCAACTGTTTCTTTTTCAAAGCATTGATATGCTATGTTTTAAAATAGCTTGTCACAAAAGACTGTGTGTGTCAGTATGGCATTTCAGTCAAACTGAATTCTCAGATCAGTGAATCTTTCAACAAAGTGATGTCATCAAAAGCAACCCCTGCAGCTAGGCAGAAATATATCCCAGAACGCACTGTGTTGGAGTTATTATTAAACCAAGGCACCATAAAGACACCGCTCTTCTTGTGCTGAAGTCATCACTGTGGAGATCTACAGCATGTTACACAGCATGGTAAGACATTGTGAAATTACCTTATTTCATTTTAAACTATCACTTTATTTTCAAACACGCACACAGGTTATGGGAAAATGTACTGTGTTAACCTGGGACTGTGTTAAACTGGGACTGAGTTAAACTGGGACTGTGTTAAACTGGGAGTGTGTTAAACTGGGACTGCATTAAACTGGGATGTGTTAAACTGGGACTGTGTTAAACTGGGACTGAGTTAAACTGGGACTGTTCCCTGGCAGATACAGAGCAGACAGGGGTGAGACAGCAGGAATTTTGAATTATAAAGCGGGTATAGAATCGTGTTTCTATCTGTCAATGGTATCCATGAAAGGATAAACAGAGTTAAATATGCAACTATTATTACATCTATACAAAGACACAAACACACACTCACATACACAAACATACACATGCACACATACATACAGACACAAACACATGCATACACACACATAAACACACATGCACACATACACATGCATACACACATAAACACACATAAACACACATGCACATATACACATACACATGCATACACACACATAAACACACACATACACATGCACACATAAACACACATGCACACATACACATGCATACACACATAAACACATACACATGTGTACATACACACACACATGCATACACATACACATACCCACATACACAGACACATGCATACACACATAAACACACATACACATGCATATACACACACACACATATACACACAGACACAGACACATGCATACACACCTGTACTACTGCCTGAGAATACACACCCTACTGCTTTGATCACTGTGTATAAAACACATTTTCTACATTTTCCAACAGAGCAAAGTATGCGGAATACGCCTGGAAAACCTGCCATTTGTAGCAGCTAGATAACATTTCATATTCCCTGGGATCTGGCTCCCAAGAGCTCCGCGGATCGCAGTGTCACACGGAAGAAGCCAGAGTAATGTGTGGGAGAAAGTTTCTTTGTGGCTAAATTGTGGCAGACTGTGAGGGTTTGAGTGCAGCTATTGCCCGTGAACATCTCTAAATTCAGCACAGTGCAAGAGACAGCTTTGACAGGAGGCCTCTGTTGTAAATTCTGATCAACATTATGGACCAAATCAGACCAGCATCTGAGTGACAGCAGGTGTAACGCACCTCCTGCTAGTTCACTACATAACACACACACACACACACACACACATATATATATATACACACACACACACACACACACACACCACACATATATACACACACACACAACACACACAGATATATATGTACACACACACACAAACACATATATACACACACACACACAACACACACAGATATATATATATACACACACACACACACAACACACATATATACACACACACACACACACACAGATATATATATACACACACACACACACAACACACACAGATATATATATACACACACACACAACACACAGATATATATATACACACACACAACACACAGATATATATACACACACAACACACACAAAACACAGATATATAAACACACACACAAATATACACACACACACAGATATATAAACACACACACAACACACAGATATACACACACAACACACAGATATATATATATATACACACACACACACACACAACACACACAGATATATATATACACACACACACAACACACAGATATATATATACACACACACAACACACAGATATATATACACACACAACACACACAAAACACAGATATATAAACACACACACAAATATACACACACACACACACAGATATATAAACACACACACAACACACAGATATACACACACAACACACAGATATATATATATATATACACACACACACAACACACACACACAGGTATACACTCACACATACACCCAACACACAGATATATAAACACACACAACACACAGATATATACATACACACAAATATACACACACACACAAATATACACACACACAACACACAGATATATAAACACACACACAAATATACACACACACAACACACAGATATATAAATACACACAACACACAGATATATAAACACACACACAAATATACACACACAACACACAAATATATAAACACACAAATATACACAACGCACAGATATATAAACACACACACACACAACACACAGATATATAAACACACACACAAATATACACACACAACACGCAGATATATATATACACACACACAACACACAGATATATAAACACACACACAACACACAGATATATAAACACACACACACACAAATATACACACACAACACACAGCTATATAAACACACACAAATATACACACAACACACAGATATATAAGCACACACACAACACACAGATATATAAACACACACACACAAATATACACACACAACACACAGCTATATAAACACACACAAATATACACACAACACACAGATATATAAACACACACAACACACAGATATATAAGTACACACACAACACACAGATATATATACACACACAACACACAGATATATATACACACACACAACACAGATATATAAACACACAAATATGCACACACACAACACACAGATATATATATACACACACACAAATATACACACACACAACACACAAATATATACACACAACACACAGATATATAAACACAAATATACACACACAACACACAGATAAATAAACACAAATATACACACACAACACACAGATATATAAACACACACACAACACACATATATATACATACACACAACACACAGATATATAAACACACACAACACACATACAAATGTGCCTGCGTGTGTGTGTGTGTGTGTGTTCACAGGGCCATGTGTGTGTGTGTGTGTGTGTGTTCACAGGGCCATGGTGTGTGTGTGTGTGTGTGTGTGTGTGTGTTCACAGGGCCATGTTTTGTGTGTGTGTGTGTGTGTGTGTGTGTGTGTGTGTGTGTTCACAGGGCCATGGTGTATGTGTGTGTGTGTGTTCACAGGGCCATGGTGTGTGTGTGTGTGTGTGTGTGTTCACAGGGCCATGGTGTGTGTGTGTGTGTGTGTGTGTGTGTGTTCACAGGGCCATGGTGTGTGTGTGTGTGTTCACAGGGCCATGGTGTGTGTGTGTGTGTGTGTGTGTGTGTGTGTGTTCACAGGGCCATGGTGTGTGTGTGTGTGTGTGTGTGTGTGTGTTCACAGGGCCATGGTGTGTGTGTGTGTGTGTGTGTTCACAGGGCCATGGTGTGTGTGTGTGTGTGTGTGTGTGTGTGTGTGTGTGTGTGTGTGTGTGTGTGTGTGTGGTTTTTATGTTTATTCATTATGTTATAGAGGGAATTACAGAAGAAACTCCAGTGTACAATATTACACAGAAATGTAAAAAGCTTCTGATCTTTCTAAAGCAGGCTGTATGACATGCCATGCAGCATAAACACAATAAACATTAAACAAGCAAGATAAACATTTTCATATCTTTAGATTGTGATCTCTGTATTTAAAGACAAGCTGAAATAGACATTAGAGCAGCATTAGCTCTTAGAATTAGCATTAGCAATATCACATATACATGAGGGAAACAAAACTTCAGGGGGAATCTTGGGAGGATGGGGTGTCTATACTAACTGAACACTTTATTAGGTATTTATTAGACATTTTTTAGACTTCTACTGCTGTAGTCTGTCCACTTAAGAGTTATGATGCGTTGTGTGTTCAGAGATTCTTTTCTGCATGTAATGTGTGGTTATTTACGTTACTGTCATCTTCCTGTCAGCTTTGATCAGTCTGGCCATCCTCCTCTGACGTCTCATTAAGGTGACAAAAGGACAAGGTAACACAGTGAGTGCATCATTTTAACCAGGTGTGTTGGTATCGCTGCGGGCCGTTCAACTAGAAAAACTCATCAGACCCTACACCCCTGCCAGACCTCTTCGTTCAGCCTCCAAAGGCCGCTTGGCACCTCCCCCTCTCCAAACCTCCACCTCACACTCATGACTACTGTCTGTTCTGGCTCCACGGTGGTGGAACGAACTCCCCGTTGAGGTCAGAACTGTAGAATCTCTCCCCACCTTCAAGCGCAGACTGAAGACGCACCTCTTCAAGCAGCACCTCTCCCCGTCCCTCCCTACCTCCCTGTAAACCTTAATTGTTGACGTTCTGTGCTTTACTTGTGTATCGGGATGTTTAGTCTGTCCTCCATGGCACCTCCCTTCTCTGGCTGGTCCAGAGCACCTTCCAGAAGAGGAATAATGTGAACAGCATCCATTCAGATTTTAATTACATTGCTGCATTCATCTGTGAATTAAAATGCTTCTATCAACACTGTCCTCTCCTCAGACGGTGAATATTAGCTGCCCTGTCTGCTGGGATAACTCAGAGATTAAAGTTTATAAAATTCAATCAGCAGACATTTCCAGAGTGTTTGCTCACAGGGCCCCATGGATAATCCCACCTGGGTGTGTTTGAGGGGCGGAAGGGATGAGCATCAGACTGCTGACACAGTCTCTCCCATATGACAACAAGGACATGTATTAATATGTTTATTTACTTCTGTATTTATTTATTTATCAGCTTTGAAGCAGAGCACAAGGTGCTTTAACAAACAATCAAAATAAAACATGAAAGGTATTGCCAATATACAGACAGGCAAATATATTACATAGGTAGTGCTAAAAGAAACAGAATAAAATAAATTAAAATCCAATAAAGCTAATCCATAGATTAAACAGAAAAAAAATCCAATAAAAGCCCATCTCTAGATTAAATAAAAAATAAATCAATATATCATCTGGATAACTAACAGACCCACACACCACCATACTCTGAGACCTGATCACTCACAGACCCTCACCACCATACTCTGAGACCTGATCACTCACAGACCCACACACCACCATACTCTGAGACCTGATCACTCACAGACCCACACACCACCATACTCTGAGACCTGATCACTCACAGACCCACACACCACCATACTCTGAGACCTGATCACTCACAGACCCACACCACCATACTCTGAGACCTGATCACTCACAGACCCACACACCACCATACTCTGAGACCTGATCACTCACAGACCCACACCACCATACTCTGAGACCTGATCACTTACAGAGCCACACCACCATACTCTGAGACCTGATCACTCACAGAGCCACACCACCATACTCTGAGACCTGATCACTCACAGACCCACACCACCATGCTCTGAGACCTGATCACTCACAGACCCACACACCACCATACTCTGAGACCTGATCACTCACAGACCCTCACCACCATACTCTGAGACCTGATCACTCACAGACCCACACACCACCATACTCTGAGACCTGATCACTCACAGACCCACACACCACCATACTCTGAGACCTGATCACTCACAGACCCACACCACCATACTCTGAGACCTGATCACTCACAGACCCACACCACCATACTCTGAGACCTGATCACTCACAGACCCACACCACCATACTCTGAGACCTGATCACTCACAGACCCACACACCACCATACTCTGAGACCTGATCACTCACAGACCCTCACCACCATACTCTGAGACCTGATCACTCACAGACCCACACACCACCATACTCTGAGACCTGATCACTCACAGACCCACACACCACCATACTCTGAGACCTGATCACTCACAGACCCACACACCACCATACTCTGAGACCTGATCACTCACAGACCCACACACCACCATACTCTGAGACCTGATCACTCACAGACCCACACCACCATACTCTGAGACCTGATCACTCACAGACCCTCACCACCATACTCTGAGACCTGATCACTCACAGACCCACACACCACCATACTCTGAGACCTGATCACTCACAGACCCACACCACCATACTCTGAGACCTGATCACTCACAGACCCACACACCACCATACTCTGATAAAAACAGTCATATTAAAAAGCTAATAAATAAAAATAAATTATACTATTTTTACTGACAAAAGTTCTGTCCATTTTCTGTCAGAGTTCTTTCGTGTTTTGGAGGCCAGATCCAAATTCAGAAGAGGGTACGTGTTTACCTTAATTTCTTTTTCGAAGTGGGGTCAATTTTGTTCACGTTAACCATGGAACCTGTCATGATCTGTGTTTTCTGTCGTCTGTTTTTTATCCAAGTCCCCAGCATTTCTGTTTCCTGTCACCCTCTGAGCTTCCCGTAGTCTGTCTGTCAGTCATTCCCTGTCATTCCCTGCCATTCCCAGTCATTCCCTGACATTCCCTGTCATTCCCAGTCATTCCGTCATTCGTGTCACCTGTCTCCCACTTCCTGATTGTTGCGCACACCTGATTGTTATTTCCCCCTCGTTACCTGTGTATATATGGCAGATTGTCATGTGCTGTTTCCATCCTCTGCAGCAGTTCCTGTCTGATTTCCTGTGTATCAACCCATTTTGTTTTTGACTTCTGGATCATCCTTCTGTTCGTATTCAACCCGCCATGTTTGGACTCCCTTTGGTTTACCGGTTTGTGTTTTTTGGTTTTTGATTCTGTTTATCTGCCTGTTTGGACTGACTTTGACGTGACAGCCCTCTGATTCTTTGGACCTTTGTTGTTTCTGTTCGCCTGGCTACCGGACCTTTGCGTGATAATAATATAAAAAATGGATTCTCGATTACAAACTGCCTGATCTGCATTGTACCTGTTTGCTTGTTCCCAACTCTGCATTGAAGCTAATAAAGACTTTAACTTTAATTCCTGTAGTCTTTCAATTGGGTTCATTGTTCTGAAGCCTGACAGGAACCATAAAACATTTTTTCTGCTTCAATTTGCTTGTGCTACCTACTGCTATTATTTTGACTTATTAGTATTATTGGAGGACATTTTGGAGCAGCTTAAATTAGAACTCCTTTGACAGATTACTCTTCCAAGGGTGCTAATAATGGACATGCTCTCCATGATTGTAGTTTTAAATAATGTATTAATAATAATATAAAAAGTGTTCTGTTGCTGAAGAGCATAAAAAACATTAATATTAGATAATGTGTATTTAAATTTCATAAAAAGTTTAAAAGGCTGAAAGTACATTGTTCCTGTGCATTTTCTCTGGCAGATTCCTCTGACTAAACCATCTATTTAGTTACATTACATTACATTACATTAATGGCATTTGGCAGACGCTCTTATCCAGAGCGACATACAGATGATTACACTGAGCAGGAGACAATCTTCCCCTGGAGCAATGCAGGGTTAAGAGCCTTGCTCAAGGGCCCACCGGCTGGGCAGATCTTATTGTGGCTACACCGGGATTAGAACCACCGCCCTTGCGTATCCCAGTCATTTACCTTAACCACTACGCTACAGGCTGCCCCCTAGTTACATTTTAGATTGTTTTTATTTCATCCAATGCTTCCAACCATGCCTGATCAGCTCATTGTTGGTCTGTAATTACGTGAAGATGAGAGTCTGACAGAGGGGCTGTTTGCGATCGTAGCTATAGGACCATATAGGAGCTGTGTGTGACAGTAGCTATAGGACCATATAGGAGCTGTGTGTGACAGTAGCTATAGGACCATATAGGAGCTGTGTGTGACAGTAGCTATAGGACCATATAGGAGCTGTGTGTGACAGTAGCTATAGGACCATATAGGAGCTGTGTGTGACAGTAGCTATAGGACCATATAGGAGCTGTGTGTGACAGTAGCTATAGGACCATATAGGAGCTGTGTGTGACAGTAGCTATAGGACCATATAGGAGCTGTGTGTGACAGTAGCTATAGGACCATATAGGAGCTGTGTGTGACAGTAGCTATAGGACCATATAGGAGCTGTGTGTGACAGTAGCTATAGGACCATATAGGAGCTGTGTGTGACAGTAGCTATAGGACCATATAGGAGCTGTGTGTGACAGTAGCTATAGGACCATATAGGAGCTGTGTGTGACAGTAGCTATAGGACCATATAGGAGCTGTGTGTGACAGTAGCTATAGGACCATATAGGAGCTGTGTGTGACAGTAGCTATAGGACCATATAGGAGCTGTGTGTTACAGTAGCTATAGGACCATATAGGAGCTGTGTGTGACAGTAGCTATAGGACCATATAGGAGCTGTGTGTGACAGTAGCTATAGGACCATATAGGAGCTGTGTGTGACAGTAGCTATAGGACCATATAGGAGCTGTGTGTGACAGTAGCTATAGGACCATATAGGAGCTGTGTGTGGCAGTAGCTATAGGACCATATAGGAGCTGTTTGCGATCGTAGCTATAGGACCATATAGGAGCTGTGTGTGACAGTAGCTATAGGACCATATAGGAGCTGTGTGTGACAGTAGCTATAGGACCATATAGGAGCTGTGTGTGACAGTAGCTATAGGACCATATAGGAGCTGTGTGTGACAGTAGCTATAGGACCATATAGGAGCTGTGTGTGACAGTAGCTATAGGACCATATAGGAGCTGTGTGTAACAGTAGCTATAGGACCATATAGGAGCTGTGTGTGACAGTAGCTATAGGACCATATAGGAGCTGTGTGTGACAGTAGCTATAGGACCATATAGGAGCTGTGTGTGACAGTAACTATAGGACCATATAGGAGATGTGTGTGACAGTAGCTATGGGATCATATTAACATATTTAAGCTGCTGTGCATCTGCAGGTCTGTGACCTACATTTCAAGAGAGCTCTCTCCCTCTCTCTCCCTTCTCTCTCTCCCCTTCTCTCTCTCCCTCTCTCTCATTCTCTCTCTCCCTCTCTCTCCCTTTATCTCTCCCTCTCTTTCTCCCTCTCTCTCATTCTCTCTCCCTCTCATTCTATCGCTCCCTCTCTCCCTTTCTCTCATTCTCTCTCCCTCTCATTCTCTCTCCCTCTCCTCATAACACATGACAGCCCCTTTGATCCCCACATCCCGCTGAACCCCTGGCCCATTACAGCGTGAAGATTACAGCACCTCAGACTCACAACACCTCAGACTCCCTGCGTCAGCTTGGTGAATACAGATTAAATCATAATGTCCATGAAGCCTGAACAGCATAGCAGCAAAACATAATTTTCTTAATTTGTGTGTGTGTTTGAAGGCGGCCTGTAGCGGTACATGACTGGGACACGCAAGAAGAACATGTTGCTGACGCTGTTTCCTGTTCGAACCAGAGGCGCGTTTTTCTCCAAGCAGCTGCTGAACTTCGCTTCTATTTTTGACACTATATTCTGAAAATAATCATTCGATTACTCTACCGTCAATAAGGCGCTCCAAATTACCACCGCGTCCTATATCATCCACAAGCTCACGGCATAAATACAGGCAGATAAAACGTAAGTTATTTACGAATTCTAATGGCGGTTTTCGGCTCGCCGGTATCGCCCATCTCTCACCCTGGCCTTCCCTCTCCTTCTTGGGCTGTCTCATGCTCTGTGTGCGATATGTTTACTTATTTCTTCTCCGCAGTTAATGATAACTTTACCTGTGATAAGTGTAGGTTAAATGCTAGGCTGACGGAGAAGATTGTTGAATTGGAAACTCGCATCCGTACCTTATACGGAATTCGAGATGGTGAAAAGTTCATAGAATCCTTCTCGGTTCCGGATGCACTAGTTAGTCTGTTTCCAGGTAGCACCCCGGCAGAACCTTTGCAGCAAGGCGGGTAGATTACAGTCCGGAAACGTAGTCGAAAACTTAAGCCGCCAGTGCACCAACAACCCATTCACGTTTCCAACAGGTTCTCCCCCCTCAGCAACACACCGGCTGTGAAACCTGTTGAAAAAACTAATTGGCGACTCTATTTTAAGAAACGTGAATTCAGCGACAGCAGCGTCTATAGTGCAATGTATTCCTGGGGCTAGGGCGACCGACGTCGAGTCAAATTTAAAAGTGCTGGCTAAGGGTAATCGTACATTTTCGAATGTCGGCGCTAACGATGTCCGATTGAAGCAATCGGAGATCACCAAAGATAATTTTAAATCATTGTGTGATCTGGCAAAACGGATGTGTAGGTCAGTTATTTGCTCTGGTCCCATCCCCTCTCCGCGTGGTGATGAAATCTACAGCAGATTAACATCACTAAATCTGGTCTGTTTGGTGCCCTGTAAACGGTGTTGGCTTCATAGACAATTGGAATACCTTTTGGGGGAGGCCTGGTCTTTTGAGAAGAGATGATATTCACCCTTTGTGGGAGGGTGCTGCTCTTCTTTCTAGAAATGTATCGTATAGTCTCAGAAATTCAATTTCTTGACACACCAGAGCCAAGGCCAGGCAGCAGACCTTCTGTCTTACACAGATTTCTGCTTGTTCCCAAGAACTGCTGCCCAAATTTCATACTATTGAGATAGTGTCTATGCCCTGACCTAAGCCTTGCTAAAAAGACCATTAAGGGTGTTTGTATGGCTAATCTAAAAGAAATCAGACCCTGTCATTCTACTAATAATGTGGCTAACCAAACTGAGCTTTTTTGAAGTGCTTGTTCTCAGTTTTGCACATCCGGACAAAAAAGCAGTCAGTTTTATCCTTGTAATTGTATACAGGCATCCAGGGCCATACAGTGGTTTCTTACTTGAGTTTGCCGATTTCCTTTCCAGCCTCGTTGTTAATTCAGATAAAGTTGTAATTGCAGGGAATTTTAATATTCACATGGATAGTGAAGGTGATCATCTCAGATCAGCATACCTGTCTATCACTGAATCTATTGGCTTTGATCAACATATACATCAGTCCACACATTCCCATAACCATACTCTCGATCTGGTCTTAACTTATGACACAGAAATGGCAAATTTAGCAGTCATGTCTAATAATCCTGTTATCTGACCATTATTTAATTACTTTTCAAGTTTCACAAGTTTGTCATGTGTCACCAGATCCTACTTTCTACTTTAGCCATAAGCTTTCCTCCAGGACTGCAAATGCTTTTATTAATGAGCTCCCAGACTTGTTTGTGCACTGTGGAGATTTCCTTGGCTCCAGCCAAAATGAATACACAACTAGCATTAACTCAATTGATCAGCTGACTGACAACATAAATTACATACTTTGCATAACCCTGGATACTATCACACCTGAGTGCAAATGGCGCTCTGAAATTGCAGGTATTCCTCCATGCCTGGTAAGACAGCCTACTAACCTATAAACATACCCTCTCCACAGCACGTTCATCATATTTCTCTACTTTAATTGATGAAAATCGAAACAATCCCTGGCACCTGTTTGAAACTGTTGCCAGATTGACTAAGAATCATGTTGATCCCTGTGTTTCAATATCGTTTTGTTTCAATGACTTCATGAATTTCTTTGACAAAATTATAAAAATCAGGGACAAGATTCAAAGTTCTTCTGCCACCCCTCCTATAGGGTCTGTCCTTCCATCCACTCAACACATAGATGCACAATCTTCAGAAGGACCGATGGCCTATCTGAACTCTTACTCCAATAGAGCTCATTGAATTTAATACCATAGTTAATTCTTCTAAATCTTCTCCTTGTCTTCCAGACCCTATCCCAACAAAGCTTTTGAAGGAGCGACTGTCGGGAGCGGGAAAAGCAGCAGCTGACTCCCGCCCCTCCACGGGTTCCTATTGTTCTTATGCAGAACCCACCCGCCACAAGGAGCTCAGGACCAAGCAGGTAAAGGGCAAAAGCTTTATTTTATTTATTATAAAAAAAACACAGAGCATGCCACAAACTCACACCTGCCCCACCCCCCTTCGACTTCCCCACTACTCCTACACCAACCCCCCCCCCATACCCAGAGCCCGGCACAGGTAGAGCGTAAACCTGTCACACAACACACAAAGGCAATCACGGCTAAACTCCCCAGTGACCAAACAGCACTCCAGTGTCCCCCACCCAGGGCCCCCCTGCCACCCAGCCCACGCCCAGGAGGGGGGGGGGGGAACCCCACTCAAAGGGGAAGTCAACTAACACAGGTGGGGTCTCACACACGCACTCACACCTTTCACTTCCACGCACACCAACAGCACAACAAATCATTTTAAAGAGGGGATGTAGTTGGCCCCCACCGCTGTGCTGGGCCTCTACATCCCAAGACAAAAAAAAAAAAAAAAACTCAACCCCTGAACAATCGGCTGTCTCCCGCTGTGCAGTGAAGTCTCCGGGTCGCTGAGCTGTGCCCTGAACCACACTGCACGCTGGATCTGCTTCACTGTCCACACTCAGCGTCCTCGCTGTTCCACCAATGGAGAGTGAGCTGGTGCTGGCTCCGGTACTGGTCCCCCCAGTGTTGCAGCCGCGTGGGAGACTTGCAGTTCCCTCCGCCCTCGTCAGGGTGAGTGTAGTCTCACTGCGTCGTTCCTCAGCAAAGTCGCGTGGTCCCCACTTTTAAAGCCTTACATGGGCTTGCCCCTCTGTATTTAAACAATTTACTTCATCCTTATACTCCCTCCCGAATACTCCGTTCACAGGGTGCAGGCCTCCTTGTTATTCCTAGAATAACTAAAAGTTCCATAGGTGGCAGAGCCTTTTCCTATCGTGCTCCTTTCCTGTGGAACAAATTGCCTGCTCATGTTCGGGGTGCAGACACTATCACCTTATTTAAAGCTAGGCTAAAACTTTAGTCTGTCCTATAGTTGAGGGGCAGGAGTGGGTGGCTGGCATAAGCTATAGAGTCTCTGGTGGACTTGGTGGTCAGTGCCGTCAGTGGATCATTGTTGGTAGTGTTGTGTTAAGCATAACCAGTCATTGTCTGGTGGTGACCGTCTCAAGCCTGCCCTCATGGCTGTGTTGGCCACTGCCTCTGTTTTCCCTGTTTCCCTGCCATAGCCTTATTCTGCCGGGGTTCTCCTTATCACACGCAGGTACCTCTCCATCCTGCTGTGATTGACCAATTACCATCTGGACCCCCTAACACTGTTACTTTCCTCTTCTCCCCGCTCTGGGCACCTGCCCGGAGCGCTAGCCCAACTTTCCTGTGCACCCCCTCCTGGCCTGGAGCTCCAGCCCAAGACCAGCCGCACAAATCCCTCCTGCCACTGCTGATTCAGCTGTAGCACCAAACCTGGCCCCTTGCCTGACCGTGCCACCCATTGGTGTTCCTGCCATCCCTCTACCTCATCTGTGCTTCAAGTTATTGGACTTTTATTTAATCTGGTTTTCTGTTTAAAACCATTGTTTCTACAAACCGGTGTCAACCAGCGGCAGATGGATTCCCCTACTGAGTCAGGTTCTGCTCAAGGTTTCTTCCCGTTTCCAGGGAGTTTTTCCTTGCCACTGTTGCCCTAGGCGTTCTCTTGGGGCCCGGTTTCTCTGTAAAGCTGCTTTGCGACCAAGGCCCTTTGTAAATAGTGCTATACAAATAAAATTGAATTGAATTGAAATGTTGGTGGTTCTAATCCTGGTGTAGCCACAATAAGATCCGCACAGCCGTTGGGCCCTTGAGCAAGGCCCTTAACCCTGCATTGCTCCAGGGGAGGATTGTCTCCTGCTTAGTCTAATTAACTGTACATCACTATGGATAAGAGCATCTGCCAAATGCCTGTAATGTAATGTGTGTGTGTGTGTGTGTGTACTTTTTACAATGAGTTAGTTTCCCCTTTGAATCTGGAGTAAAGGGTCTGTGTCTCTGTCTCTATGAGTATGTGAGTATGTGAGTATGTGAGTATGTGAGTATGTGAGTGTGTGAGTATGTGAGTATGTGAGTATGTGAGTGTGTGAGTGTGTGAGTGTGTGTTTAGACAGATCCAGATGCCAGGAGTGTGTTGCCCTGTGTCTCTGATCCTGTTGTGAACCTCGCTGATAGCTGGGCTCATTAGAGGAATGTGTTCAGAAAGCGCTGGCTTAGCGCTGGTAATCACCCCATCTGCACGACTGTGGCCCTGTTTGTCAGATATGAATATAGTATTATATTAATATGTATACCTGTGCATTCTCGTGCCGGTCACTGTGGGTTTCTGACTGGGTGAACTGGAGATTAATTTATTACCGCGTATTTTAAAGCTGATGGTCTAACTGGGTATTTTAAAGCTAATGAAATGGTTCATGATTTCTCTCTAAAGTAGCTTCACCACCTTTTTTTCGACCCCGCCCCCTCATAGGCACCCTGGCTGAATGTCCTTCTTACCTAGGCCTTGAACTGGGTCTGATAGTTATGTTCTGTTCCCCTAGGTTTAGCTGGGTTCCGCTGGGTTTAGCTGGGTTCCACTGTGCTCTTCAGTAAGGCAGTCGGATGCCTGCCGTGGCTCATTAGCTGCCAGCCGTCTCAGGCAGCCGTGGTAACGATCTGATTCCACACGTGGGAAACGCCATATGAAAACACACTGTGTGCAACAGCGTGTAATGACTTCGCCATAACTGCACAAGGAGACTAGCTTTTTTATTATTTCTTTGTGTTCAATGTGCTGAAATATGTAAGTAACGTACAGAAATAACTTGCTGCTAATGTGACTTTTACGGCAGCATTAAATAATCATTATATTATACAGGGATCAGCTGAATGCAGGTCGTAATAGGAGCGGCACAGACACCAACACGCCAGCACAGACACGCCAGCACAGACACCAACACGCCAGCACAGACACCAACACGCCAGCACAGACACGCCAGCACAGACACCAACACGCCAGCACAGACACGCCAGCACAGACACCAACACGCCAACACAGACACGCCAGCACAGACACCAACACGCCAGCACAGACACGCCAGCACAGACACCAACACGCCAGCACAGACACCAACACGCCAGCACAGACACCAACACGCCAGCACAGACACCAACATGCCAGCACAGGCACCAACACGCCAGCACAGACACCAACACGCCAGCACAGGCACCAACACGCCAGCACAGACACGCCAGCACAGACATCAACACGCCAGCACAGACACCAACACGCCAGCACAGACACGCCAGCACAGACACCAACATGCCAGCACAGACACCAACACGCCAGCACAGGCACCAGCACGCCAGCACAGACACAGACACGCCAGCACAGACACAGACACGCCAGCACAGACACCAACACGCCAGCACAGGCACCAACACGCCAGCACGGACACCAACACGCCAACACGGGCACCAACACGCCAGCACGGGCACCAACACGCCAACACGGACACCAACACAGACACAAACATAGACACCAACACGCAAGCACAGACACCAACACGCCAGCACAGACACCAACACGCCAGCACAGACACCAACACGCCAGCACAGACACCAACAGACACCAACACGCAAACACAGACACCAACACGCCAGCACAGACACAAACACGCCAGCACAGACACAAACACGCCAGCACAGACACAAACACGCCAGCACAGACACCAACACGCCAGCACAGACACCAACACGCCAGCACAGACACAAACACAGACACCAACACGCCAGCACAGACACAAACATAGACACCAACACGCCAATGCAGACACTGACACGCCAGCACAGACACAAACATAGATACCAACACGCCAGCACAGACACCAAGACGCCAGCGCAGACACCAACACACCAGCACAGACACGCTAGCACAGACACCCAACATGCCTGCACAGACACGCCAGCACAGACACCAAGAAGACAATGCAGACACCAACAAGCCAGCACAGACACAAACACATACACCAACACGTCAATGCAGACACCAACACGCCAGCGCAGACACCAACACGCCAGCACAGACACCAACATGCCAGCACAGACACCAACAGACACCAACATGCCAGCGCAGACCCCAACACAGACAACCAACACGCCAGCACAGACACCTACACGCCAGCACAGACACAAACATAGACACCAACACGTCAATGCAGACACCAACACGCCAGCACAGACACAAACATAGACACCGACACGCCAGCACAGACACCGACACGCCAGCACAGACACCGACACGCCAGCACAGACACACCAGCATAGACGCCAGCACAGACACAAACATAGATACCAACACGCCAATGCAGACACCAACACGCCAGCACAGACACCAACAGACACCAACATGCCAGCGCAGACCCCAACACAGACAACCAACACGCCAGCACAGACACCTACACGCCAGCACAGACACAAACATAGATACCAACACGCCAATGCAGACACCAACACGCCAGCACAGACACAAACATAGATACCAACACGCCAGCACAGACACCAACACGCCAGCACAGACACAAACATAGATACCAACACGCCAATACAGACGCCAACACGCCAGCACAGACACAAACATAGACACCAACACACCAATGCAGACACCGACACGCCAGCACAGACACAAACCTAGATACCAACACGCCAATGCAGACACCAACACGCCAGCACAGACACAAACATAGATACCAACACGCCAATGCAGACACCAACACGCCAGTACAGACACAAACATAGATACCAACACGCCAATGCAGACACCAACACGCCAGCACAGACACAAACATAGACACCAACACGTCAATGCAGACACCAACACACCAGCACAGACACGCTAGCACAGACACCCAACACACCTGCACAGACACCAACACGTCTGCACAGACACGCCAGCACAGACACCAAGACGCCAATGCAGACACCAACACGCCAGCACAGACACCTACAAGCCAGCACAGACACCAACACACCAATGCAGACACCAACGTGCCAGCACAGACACGCCAGCACAGACACCAACACCCCAGCACAGACACTGACACGCCAGCACAGACACAAACATAGACACCAACACGTCAATGCAGACACCAAGACGCCAGCGCAGACACCAACACGCCAGCACAGACACCAACACAGACAACCAACACGCCAACACAGACACCCCAGCACAGACACCAACACTCCAGCACAAACACGCCAGCACAGACACAAACATAGACACCAACACGCCAGCACAGACACCGACACACCAGCACAGACACCAACACGCCAACACAGACACACCAGCACAGACACCAACACGCCAGCACAGACACCTACGCACCAGCACAGACACAAACATAGACACCAACACGCCAGCACAGACACCAACACGCCAACACAGACACACCAGCACAGACACAACACGCCAGCACAGACACAAATATAGACACCAACACGCCAGCACAGACACAAACAAACACCTACACGCCAGCACAGACACAAACATAGACACCAACACATCAATGCAGACATCAACACGCCAGCACAGACACAAACATAGACACCGACATGCCAGCACAGACACCAACACGCCAGCACAGACACAGACACAAACATAGACACCAACACGTCAATGCAGACACCAAGACGCCAGCGCAGACACCAACACACCAGCACAGACACGCTAGCACAGACACCCAACACACCTGCACAGACACCAACACGCTAGCACAGACACCCAACACACCTGCACAGACACCAACACGCCAGCACAGACACAAACATAGACACCAACACGTCAATGCAGACACCAAGACGCCAGCGCAGACACCAACACACCAGCACAGACACGCTAGCACAGACACCCAACACACCTGCACAGACACCAACACGCCTGCACAGACACGCCAGCACAGACACCAACACACCAATGCAGACACCAACGCGCCAGCACAGACACGCCAGCACAAACACCAACACCCCAGCGCAGACAGCAACACGCCAGCACAGACACCAACACAGACAACCAACACGCCAACACAGACACCGACACGCCGGCAGACACCAACACGCCAGCACAAACACGCCAGCACAGACACAAACATAGACACCAACACGCCAGCACAGACACCAACACACCAGCACAGACACCAACACGCCAACACAGACACACCAGCACAGACACAAACATAGACACCAACACGCCAATGCAGACACCAACACGCCTGCACAGACCCAAACATAGACACCAACACGCCAATGCAAACACCGACACGCCAGCACAGACACAAACATAGACGCCAATGCAGGCACCAACACGCCAGCACAAACACCAACACGCGAGTTCAGACAGGCCAGCACAGACACAAACATAGACACCAACATGCCAATGCAGACACCGACACGCCAGCACACACAAACAGACACCAACACGCCAATGCAGACACCGACACGCCAGCACAGACACAAACATAGACACCAACACGCCAATGCAGACACCAACACGTGAGTGCAGACAGGCCAACACAGACACACACACAGACAGGCCAGCGCAGACACCAACACACCAACACAAATGAAGACCCAATATTCCTTCTGGAAAACTCCTCCTTTCAAACACATCAACAACAATAACAGCTCTCTCCTACTGTATGTGTGCATGTATGCATATCTGAACCTGCAGTAAGACCCAGGCTGAGAAAAGCAGGTCTAAATATCAGAGTTGAAAACTCAGGTCTTAATCTCCCAGAGTTAAAATGCTCAGATTTCTGCTTCTGGCCAGTATGTCAATCTGAACAGCAGAGCAGACTAAACATGCACACACACACACACACACCAACACGCCAGCACAGACACCAACACAGACAACCAACACGCCAACACAGACACCCCAGCACAGACACCAACACTCCAGCACAAACACGCCAGCACAGACACAAACATAGACACCAACACGCCAGCACAGACACCGACACACCAGCACAGACACCAACATGCCAACACAGACACACCAGCACAGACACCAACACGCCAGCACAGACACCGACACGCCAGCACAGACACCGACACGCCAGCACAGACACACCAGCACAGACGCCAGCACAGACACAAACATAGATACCAACACGCCAGCACAGACACCAACAGACACCAACATGCCAGCGCAGACCCCAACACAGACAACCAACACGCCAGCACAGATACCTACACGCCAGCACAGACACAAACATAGATACCAACACGCCAATGCAGACACCAACACGCCAGCACAGACACAAACATAGATACCAACACGCCAGCACAGACACCAACACGCCAGCACAGACACAAACATAGATACCAACACGCCAATACAGACGCCAACACGCCAGCACAGACACAAACATAGACACCAACACACCAATGCAGACACCGACACGCCAGCACAGACACAAACCTAGATACCAACACGCCAATGCAGACACCAACACGCCAGCACAGACACAAACATAGATACCAACACGCCAATGCAGACACCAACACGCCAGCACAGACACAAACATAGATACCAACACGCCAATGCAGACACCAACACGCCAGCACAGACACAAACATAGACACCAACACGTCAATGCAGACACCAACACACCAGCACAGACACGCTAGCACAGACACCCAACACACCTGCACAGACACCAACACGTCTGCACAGACACGCCAGCACAGACACCAAGACGCCAATGCAGACACCAACGCGCCAGCACAGACACGCCAGCACAAACACCAACACCCCAGCGCAGACAGCAACACGCCAGCACAGACACCAACACAGACAACCAACACGCCAACACAGACACCGACACGCCGGCAGACACCAACACGCCAGCACAAACACGCCAGCACAGACACAAACATAGACACCAACACGCCAGCACAGACACCAACACACCAGCACAGACACCAACACGCCAACACAGACACACCAGCACAGACACCAACACGCCAGCACAGACACCAACACGCCAGCACAGACACAAACATAGACACCAACACGCCAATGCAGACACCAACACGCCTGCACAGACCCAAACACAGACACCAACACGCCAATGCAGACACCGACACGTCAGCACAGACACAAACATAGACGCCAATGCAGGCACCAACACGCCAGCACAAACACCAACACGCGAGTTCAGACAGGCCAGCACAGACACAAACATAGACACCAACACGCCAGCACAGACACAAACATAGACACCAACACGCCAATGCAGACACCAACATGCCTGCACAGACCCAAACATAGACACCAACATGCCAATGCAGACACCGACACGCCAGCACACACAAACAGACACCAACACGCCAATGCAGACACCGACACGCCAGCACAGACACAAACATAGACACCAACACGCCAATGCAGACACCAACACGTGAGTGCAGACAGGCCAACACAGACACACACACAGACAGGCCAGCGCAGACACCAACACACCAACACAAATGAAGACCCAATATTCCTTCTGGAAAACTCCTCCTTTCAAACACATCAACAACAATAACAGCTCTCTCCTACTGTATGTGTGCATGTATGCATATCTGAACCTGCAGTAAGACCCAGGCTGAGAAAAGCAGGTCTAAATATCAGAGTTGAAAACTCAGGTCTTAATCTCCCAGAGTTAAAATTCTCAGATTTCTGCTTCTGGCCAGTATGTCAATCTGAACAGCAGAGCAGACTAAACATGCACACACACACACACACACCAACACGCCAGCACAGACACCAACACAGACAACCAACACGCCAACACAGACACCCCAGCACAGACACCAACACTCCAGCACAAACACGCCAGCACAGACACAAACATAGACACCAACACGCCAGCACAGACACCGACACACCAGCACAGACACCAACACGCCAACACAGACACACCAGCACAGACACCAACACGCCAACACAGACACACCAGCACAGACACCAACACGCCAGCACAGACACCTACGCACCAGCACAGACACAAACATAGACACCAACACGCCAGCACAGACACCAACACGCCAACACAGACACACCAGCACAGACACAACACGCCAGCACAGACACAAATATAGACACCAACACGCCAGCACAGACACCAACAGA
Source organism: Conger conger (assembly GCF_963514075.1). Lineage (NCBI taxonomy): Eukaryota > Metazoa > Chordata > Actinopteri > Anguilliformes > Congridae > Conger > Conger conger. Next base: position 67,877,289 of record NC_083764.1, on the reverse strand, counting down.
CACCAACACGCCAGCACAGACACAAACAGACACCTACACGCCAGCACAGACACAAACATAGACACCAACACGTCAATGCAGACATCAACATGCCAGCACAGACACAAACATAGACACCGACACGCCAGCACAGACACCGACACGCCAGCACAGACACCAACACGCCAGCACAGACACGCCAGCACCGACACCAACAGACAACCAACACGCCAGCACAGACACCTACACGCCAGCACAGACACAAACATAGACACCAACACGTCAATGCAGACACCACATAGATACCAACACATGCCAATGCAGACACCAACACGCCAGCACAGACACCTACACGCCAGCACAGACACAAACATAGACACCAACACGTCAATGCAGACACCACATAGATACCAACACGCCAATGCAGACACCAACACGCCAGCACAGACACAAACATAGATACCAACATGCCAATGCAGACACCAACACGCCAGCACAGACACAAACATAGATACCAACACGCCAATACAGACGCCAACACGCCAGCACAGACACAAACATAGATACCAACACGCCAATGCAGACACCAACACACCAGCACAGACACAAACATAGATACCAACACGCCAATGCAGACACCAACACGCCAGCACAGACACAAACATAGACACCAACACGTCAATGCAGACACCAAGACGCCAGCGCAGACACCAACACACCAGCACAGACACGCTAGCACAGACACCCAACACACCTGCACAGACACCAACACGCTAGCACAGACACCCAACACACCTGCACAGACACCAACACGCCAGCACAGACACAAACATAGACACCAACACGTCAATGCAGACACCAAGACGCCAGCGCAGACACCAACACACCAGCACAGACACGCTAGCACAGACACCCAACACACCTGCACAGACACCAACACGCCTGCACAGACACGCCAGCACAGACACCAACACACCAATGCAGACACCAACGCGCCAGCACAGACACGCCAGCACAAACACCAACACCCCAGCGCAGACAGCAACACGCCAGCACAGACACCAACACAGACAACCAACACGCCAACACAGACACCGACACGCCGGCAGACACCAACACGCCAGCACAAACACGCCAGCACAGACACAAACACGCCAGCACAGACACCAACACGCCAGCACAGACACCAACACACCAGCACAGACACCAACACGCCAACACAGACACACCAGCACAGACACCAACACGCCAGCACAGACACCAACACGCCAGCACAGACACAAACATAGACACCAACACGCCAATGCAGACACCAACACGCCTGCACAGACCCAAACACAGACACCAACACGCCAATGCAGACACCAACACGCCAGCACAGACACAAACATAGACACCAACACGTCAATGCAGACACCAAGACACCAGCGCAGACACCAACACACCAGCACAGACACGCTAGCACAGACACCCAACACACCTGCACAGACACCAACACGCTAGCACAGACACCCAACACACCTGCACAGACACCAACACGCCAGCACAGACACAAACATAGACACCAACACGTCAATGCAGACACCAAGACGCCAGCGCAGACACCAACACACCAGCACAGACACGCTAGCACAGACACCCAACACACCTGCACAGACACCAACACGCCTGCACAGACACGCCAGCACAGACACCAACACACCAATGCAGACACCAACGCGCCAGCACAGACACGCCAGCACAAACACCAACACCCCAGCGCAGACAGCAACACGCCAGCACAGACACCAACACAGACAACCAACACGCCAACACAGACACCGACACGCCGGCAGACACCAACACGCCAGCACAAACACGCCAGCACAGACACAAACACGCCAGCACAGACACCAACACGCCAGCACAGACACCAACACACCAGCACAGACACCAACACGCCAACACAGACACACCAGCACAGACACCAACACGCCAGCACAGACACCAACACGCCAGCACAGACACAAACATAGACACCAACACGCCAATGCAGACACCAACACGCCTGCACAGACCCAAACACAGACACCAACACGCCAATGCAGACACCGACACGCCAGCACAGACACAAACATAGACGCCAATGCAGGCACCAACACGCCAGCACAAACACCAACACGCAAGTTCAGACAGGCCAGCACAGACACAAACATAGACACCAACACGCCAGCACAGACACCAACACGCCAGCACAGACACAAACATAGACACCAACACGCCAATGCAGACACCAACATGCCTGCACAGACCCAAACATAGACACCAACATGCCAATGCAGACACCGACACGCCAGCACACACAAACAGACACCAACACGCCAATGCAGACACCGACACGCCAGCACAGACACAAACATAGACACCAACACGCCAATGCAGACACCAACACGTGAGTGCAGACAGGCCAACACAGACACACACACAGACAGGCCAGCGCAGACACCAACACACCAACACAAATGAAGACCCAATATTCCTTCTGGAAAACTCCTCCTTTCAAACACATCAACAACAATAACAGCTCTCTCCTACTGTATGTGTGCATGTATGCATATCTGAACCTGCAGTAAGACCCAGGCTGAGAAAAGCAGGTCTAAATATCAGAGTTGAAAACTCAGGTCTTAATCTCCCAGAGTTAAAATTCTCAGATTTCTGCTTCTGGCCAGTATGTCACACCAGCACAGACACCAACACGCCAACACAGACACACCAGCACAGACACCAACACGCCAGCACAGACACCAACACGCCAGCACAGACACAAACATAGACACCAACACGCCAATGCAGACACCAACACGCCTGCACAGACCCAAACACAGACACCAACACGCCAATGCAGACACCGACACGCCAGCACAGACACAAACATAGACGCCAATGCAGGCACCAACACGCCAGCACAAACACCAACACGCAAGTTCAGACAGGCCAGCACAGACACAAACATAGACACCAACACGCCAGCACAGACACCAACACGCCAGCACAGACACAAACATAGACACCAACACGCCAATGCAGACACCAACATGCCTGCACAGACCCAAACATAGACACCAACATGCCAATGCAGACACCGACACGCCAGCACACACAAACAGACACCAACACGCCAATGCAGACACCGACACGCCAGCACAGACACAAACATAGACACCAACACGCCAATGCAGACACCAACACGTGAGTGCAGACAGGCCAACACAGACACACACACAGACAGGCCAGCGCAGACACCAACACACCAACACAAATGAAGACCCAATATTCCTTCTGGAAAACTCCTCCTTTCAAACACATCAACAACAATAACAGCTCTCTCCTACTGTATGTGTGCATGTATGCATATCTGAACCTGCAGTAAGACCCAGGCTGAGAAAAGCAGGTCTAAATATCAGAGTTGAAAACTCAGGTCTTAATCTCCCAGAGTTAAAATTCTCAGATTTCTGCTTCTGGCCAGTATGTCAATCTGAACAGCAGAGCAGACTAAACATGCACACACACACACACACACCAACACGCCAGCACAGACACCAACACAGACAACCAACACGCCAACACAGACACCCCAGCACAGACACCAACACTCCAGCACAAACACGCCAGCACAGACACAAACATAGACACCAACACGCCAGCACAGACACCGACACACCAGCACAGACACCAACACGCCAACACAGACACACCAGCACAGACACCAACACGCCAACACAGACACACCAGCACAGACACCAACACGCCAGCACAGACACCTACGCACCAGCACAGACACAAACATAGACACCAACACGCCAGCACAGACACCAACACGCCAACACAGACACACCAGCACAGACACAACACGCCAGCACAGACACAAATATAGACACCAACACGCCAGCACAGACACCAACAGACACCAACACGCCAGCACAGACACAAACAGACACCTACACGCCAGCACAGACACAAACATAGACACCAACACGTCAATGCAGACATCAACACGCCAGCACAGACACAAACATAGACACCGACACGCCAGCACAGACACCGACACGCCAGCACAGACACCAACACGCCAGCACAGACACGCCAGCACCGACACCAACAGACAACCAACACGCCAGCACAGACACCTACACGCCAGCACAGACACAAACATAGACACCAACACGTCAATGCAGACACCACATAGATACCAACACATGCCAATGCAGACACCAACACGCCAGCACAGACACCTACACGCCAGCACAGACACAAACATAGACACCAACACGTCAATGCAGACACCACATAGATACCAACACGCCAATGCAGACACCAACACGCCAGCACAGACACAAACATAGATACCAACATGCCAATGCAGACACCAACACGCCAGCACAGACACAAACATAGATACCAACACGCCAATACAGACGCCAACACGCCAGCACAGACACAAACATAGATACCAACACGCCAATGCAGACACCAACACGCCAGCACAGACACAAACATAGATACCAACACGCCAATGCAGACACCAACACGCCAGCACAGACACAAACATAGACACCAACACATCAATGCAGACACCAAGACGCCAGCGCAGACACCAACACACCAGCACAGACACGCTAGCACAGACACCCAACACACCTGCACAGACACCAACACGCTAGCACAGACACCCAACACACCTGCACAGACACCAACACGCCAGCACAGACACAAACATAGACACCAACACGTCAATGCAGACACCAAGACGCCAGCGCAGACACCAACACACCAGCACAGACACGCTAGCACAGACACCCAACACACCTGCACAGACACCAACACGCCTGCACAGACACGCCAGCACAGACACCAACACACCAATGCAGACACCAACGCGCCAGCACAGACACGCCAGCACAAACACCAACACCCCAGCGCAGACAGCAACACGCCAGCACAGACACCAACACAGACAACCAACACGCCAACACAGACACCGACACGCCGGCAGACACCAACACGCCAGCACAAACACGCCAGCACAGACACAAACACGCCAGCACAGACACCAACACGCCAGCACAGACACCAACACACCAGCACAGACACCAACACGCCAACACAGACACACCAGCACAGACACCAACACGCCAGCACAGACACCAACACGCCAGCACAGACACAAACATAGACACCAACACGCCAATGCAGACACCAACACGCCTGCACAGACCCAAACACAGACACCAACACGCCAATGCAGACACCGACACGCCAGCACAGACACAAACATAGACGCCAATGCAGGCACCAACACGCCAGCACAAACACCAACACGCAAGTTCAGACAGGCCAGCACAGACACAAACATAGACACCAACACGCCAGCACAGACACCAACACGCCAGCACAGACACAAACATAGACACCAACACGCCAATGCAGACACCAACATGCCTGCACAGACCCAAACATAGACACCAACATGCCAATGCAGACACCGACACGCCAGCACACACAAACAGACACCAACACGCCAATGCAGACACCGACACGCCAGCACAGACACAAACATAGACACCAACACGCCAATGCAGACACCAACACGTGAGTGCAGACAGGCCAAAACAGACACACACACAGACAGGCCAGCGCAGACACCAACACACCAACACAAATGAAGACCCAATATTCCTTCTGGAAAACTCCTCCTTTCAAACACATCAACAACAATAACAGCTCTCTCCTACTGTATGTGTGCATGTATGCATATCTGAACCTGCAGTAAGACCCAGGCTGAGAAAAGCAGGTCTAAATATCAGAGTTGAAAACTCAGGTCTTAATCTCCCAGAGTTAAAATGCTCAGATTTCTGCTTCTGGCCAGTATGTCAATCTGAACAGCAGAGCAGACTAAACATGCACACACACACACACACACACACACACTAAGCATGCAAAAGTGAATTGGAGCAGAAAAAGAAAAAACAGACAAACCTCAGGAAAGGACGCTGGGTTTCTGTTCAAGTCCCGTTTCCTGTTTCCAGACTAAAGGCGTTGGTGGGATGAAACTCAACCCTCTGTATTTAGAAAATAAACGGTAATTATGGCTGACATTCTGAAAAAACACTTCTCTCTGTAGAGCCACCATTGCACACACGCACACACACACATACACGCATACACACACTTATACGCACACATACACACGTACACACACTCACACGAACACATACACGCACATATACACACACACACACACAGGCATGCACACACACACAGTCACGCACACTCACACACACACACACACACACACAAACTCATGCTGCAGCCTAGAAGGTGTAATGCAGTTGTTTGATGTTGCAGTTTGGCTGCCGGCTGAGGCATTTTTGTCTTTTGTTGCAACCCGTTTTTGCAGATCCATCCAAAGCACATCTATGCATTTCTTCCCTGTTGGTACAACTGCCACAACTTGATCTGAGAACAAAACATTTAACAATCCACAACCAAATAAAAGAAATTATCATAAATTGGCCACTTGAGAGCTGCTAACCCCACTGTTTAAAAGGCTAATGCTACAGCTGTTAATCCCACTGTTTAACAGGCTAATGGTACAGCTGCTAATCTCACTGTTTAACAGGCTAATGCTACAGCTGCTAATCTCACTGTTTAACAGGCTAATGGTACAGCTGCTAATCCCACTGTTTAACAGGCTAATGCTACAGCTGTTAATCCCACTGTTTAACAGGCTAATGGTACAGCTGCTAATCCCACTGTTTAACAGGCTAATGGTACAGCTGTTAATCCCACTGTTTAACAGGCTAATGGTACAGCTGCTAATCCAACTGTTTAACAGGCTAATGGTACAGCTGCTAATCCCACTGTTTAACAGGCTAATGGTACAGCTGCTAATCTCACTGTTTAACAGGCTAATGCTACAGCTGCTAATCTCACTGTTTAACAGGCTAATGCTACAGCTGCTAATCCCACTGTTTAACAGGCTAATGCTACAGCTGCTAATCCCACTGTTTAACAGGCTAATGCTACAGCTGCTAATCCCACTGTTTAACAGGCTAATGCTACAGCTGCTAATACCACTGTTTAACAGGCTAATGGTACAGCTGCTAATCTCACTGTTTAACAGGCTAATGGTACAGCTGCTAATACCACTGTTTAACAGGCTAATGGTACAGCTGCTAATCCCACTGTTTAACAGGCTAATGCTACAGCTGCTAATCCCACTGTTTAACAGGCTAATGGTACAGCTGCTAATCCCACTGTTTAACAGGCTAATGCTACAGCTGCTAATCCCACTGTTTAACAGGCTAATGCTACAGCTGCTAATACCACTGTTTAACAGGCTAATGGTACAGCTGCTAATCCCACTGTTTAACAGGCTAATGCTACAGCTGCTAATCCCACTGTTTAACAGGCTAATGCTACAGCTGCTAATCCGACTGTTTAACAGGCTAATGGTACAGCTGCTAATACCACTGTTTAACAGGCTAATGCTACAGCTGCTAATCTCACTGTTTAACAGGCTAATGCTACAGCTGCTAATCTCACTGTTTAACAGGCTAATGGTACAGCTGCTAATCTCACTGTTTAACAGGCTAATGGTACAGCTGCTAATCTCACTGTTTAACAGGCTAATGCTACAGCTGCTAATCTCACTGTTTAACAGGCTAATGGTACAGCTGCTAATCTCACTGTTTAACAGGCTAATGCTACAGCTGCTAATCTCACTGTTTAACAGGCTAATGCTACAGCTGCTAATACCACTGTTTAACAGGCTAATGCTACAGCTGCTAATCTCACTGTTTAACAGGCTAATGGTACAGCTGCTAATCTCACTGTTTAACAGGCTAATGCTACAGCTGCTAATCCCACTGTTTAACAGGCTAATGCTACAGCTGCTAACCCCACTGTTTAACAGGCTAATGCTACAGCTGCTAATCCGACTGTTTAACAGGCTAATGGTACAGCTGCTAATACCACTGTTTAACAGGCTAATGGTACAGCTGCTAATCCCACTGTCCCACTGGTACATTTTAACATTGAGAGACAGAATATCACAAAAGAATCCACAATAACAACATCATATGAACTTTTATAAATTTAATCTCATGTTTTCACATGAAATAAATATTTGATCCCTAGAACAATGGGACTTCATACTTGGTGGAGAAACGTTTGTTGGCAAGCACAGAGGTCAGAAGTTTGTTGTAGTTTTTCACCAGGTTTGCACAGATCTTGGGAGGGATTTTGGTCCACTCCTCTTTGCAGATCCTCTCCAAATCCTTAAGGTTCCGAGGCTGTCGCTTGGCAACTCGAAGCTTCAGCTCCCTCCACAGATTTTCGATGGGATTTTGGTCAGGAGACTGGCTAGACCACTCCAGGACCTTAATATTCTTCTTTTTGAGCCACTCCTTTGTTGCCTTGGCCGTATGTTTTGGGTCATTGTCATGTTGGAAGACCCATCCATGACTCATTTTCAGTGCTCTCACTGAGGTTGTCGGCCAAAATTTCCTGGTACATGGCCCCATTCATCCTCCCCTCGATACGGTGAAGTCGTGCGGTCCCCTTAGCTGAGAAACACCCCCAAAGCATAAGGTTTCCACCTCCATGCTTCACAGTGGGGATGGTGTTCTTGGGGTTGTACTCAAAACATGGCGAGTCGAGTTGATGCCAAATAGCTCTATTTTGGTCTTATCTGACCACATCACCTTCTCCCAAGCCTCCTCTGGATCATCCAGGTGTTCTTTGGCAAACTTCAGACGGGCCTGTACATGTGCAGAGGAACCTTGCGCGCGCAGCAGGATTTTAATCCCTTCACGGTGTAGTGTGTTACTGATGGTTCTCTTCGTGACTGTGGTCCCAACTGCCTTCAGGTCATTAACAAGCTCCTCCTGTGTAGTACTGGGCTGATCCTTGACCTTTCTCATGATCATTGATATCCCACGAGGCGAGATCTTGCATGGAGCCACAGACCGAGGGAGATTGGTGGTGGCTTTGTGTTTCTTCCATTTTCTAATAATTGCTCCAACAGTTGTTAACTTCTCACGAAGCTGTTTGCTTATTTTCTTGTAGCCCATCCCAGCCTTGTGCAGGTCTACAAGTTTGTTCCTGATGTCCTTAGACAGCTCCTTTGTCTTGGCCATGGTGGAAACGTTGGAATCTGATTGATTGTGTGGACAGGTGTCTTTTATACAGCTACATAACGATGTAACGAGTTGACACAGGTGCTTTGGGTAATGAGTTGAGATTAGGAGTGCTTCTTAATGGAAAACTAACTGGTCTGTGGGAGCCAGAATTATTGCTGATTGGTAGGGGATCAAATACTTATTTCATGCAAAAATACAATAATACATTTATAAAATGTATATGATGTTGTTATTGTGGATTATTTTGTGATATTCTGTCTCTCAATGTTAAAATGTACCTATGATTAAAATTCTACACAGTTCCATTCTAAGCTCCCACCGTATGTGTGTATGCATGAGTGTGTACGTGTATTTGTGTGAGTGTGAGTGTGTGAGTGTGTGAGTGTGAGTGTGTGTGTGTGTTCATGTTCACTCATCATCAGGCAGCAGGAGGCAGGGGCGGGGTCTCCAGAGACCAGCTCATGAATAATTAAACACTCCTAATTAATGAACCTCTGCATCTCCTGTGAATGAAGCAGCACTGCCACAGGATCTGGACTTCTGTCTCATTCCCATCGTATTCCCATCACATTCCCATTACATTCCCATCGCATTCCCACCGCATCTGGAGCTTGGCACTGTGTCCCATGTCTGCCTGTCTGTCTCTCTGTCTCAGACAGTTGCCATGACAATGCTGGAGAGGTCTGCTACACATATGCTGAACAAGAAGCTGCCACTCAAACAAGCCCAGACTTTTAACTGCCATTTTACTGAAATAATACAGACAGAGTGAAGGTGGACCTGGGTCCTGGAGGCCTGTGTCCTCTCTCTCTCTCTCTCTCTCTCTCTCTCTCTCTCTCTCTCTCTCGCTCTCTCTCTCTCTCTCTCTCTCTCTCTCTCTCTCTCTCTCTCTCTCTCTCTCTCTCTCTCTGGTTTTTGACCGGTTCCTAGTTGAGTCTGATCTGGTTTCTTCTCTGGGAGTAAATAATGCAAAGCGCCAGACTGGGGTTGTGTAACTCCACACCTGTTTGTGCACAGTCAGCGGCAACACCTGCACACCTGACTGACACTTAAACTCAGCCAATCCCAATGAATCCCCTGATGACTCACCTGTACAGCGCACTCCCAGCTCATTACGGCTTTTAAAAAGCTGCAGAATTTAGAATTTAGTGTGTGAATGTGTGTGTGTGTGTGGGATGCTTGTTGGTTTCTGAGTGTGTGTGTGTGTGTGTGTGTGTGTGTGGGATGCTTGTTGGTTTCTGTGTAAAGGAGAGTAATTAAACTGAGAGCAGGTCCTGAGCAGCTCTGTCAGCCTAACCACGTCACAGTGAGATCTTACTCCTCTACATAGCCGCAGAAAATAACTCTTAACCACCACAGAGTTTATGTGTCTGTTTGGGTCCTTGAGCTGGTGAATGGCTGGCTCGACACACACACCATCCATCAGAGAGATGTCATTTATTCAGTCGTTGATTGGCTAAAGAGTCCACACATCTACTTCTCCAGGCCTTCATTTGCTGTTGAAACCACAAAAACCTGCAGAGACAGTGCCCCCTGCAGGACTGGAGTTAAACCTGCAGACACAGCGCCCCCTCCAGGACTGGAGTTAAACCTGCAGACACAGCGCCCCCTCCAGGACTGGAGTTAAACCTGCAGACACAGCGCACCCTGCAGGACTGGAGTTAAACCTGCAGACACAGCACCCCCTCCAGGACTGGAGTTAAACCTGCAGACACAGCACCCCCTCCAGGACTGGAGTTAAACCTGCAGACACTGCGGCCCTCCAGGACTGGAGTTAAACCTGCAGACACTGCGGCCCTCCAGGACTGGAGTTAACCCTGCAGACACAGTGCCCCCTCCAGGACTGGAGTTAAACCTGCAGACACTGCAGCCCTCCAGGACTGGAGTTAAACCTGCAGACACAGCGCCCCCTACAGGACTGGAGTTAAACCTGCAGACACAGCGCCCCCTCCAGGACTGGAGTTAAACCTGCAGACACAGCGCCCCCTCCAGGACTGGAGTTACATTACATTACATTACATTATTGGCATTTGGCAGACGCTCTTATCCAGAGCGACGTACAACAAAGTGCATACCCATAACCAGGGATAAGTTCGCTGAAAGACCCTAGAGGTAAGTACAATTTCAACTGCTACCTGTACAACAAAGATAAGGACAAGGGCCATTTTTTTTTTTTTTTTTTTTTTTTTTGAACAAACAAACAAACAGAGCAAAAGTCACCAAAGTTAACTATCCAAACACTGCTTACCTAGCCAACTAAAATACTGATACACAAGTCACAGAGACAACAATTAAGGTTCACAGGGAGGTAGGGAGGGATGGGGAGAGGTGCTGTTTGAAGAGGTGTGTCTTCAGCTTGCGCTTGAAGGTGGGGAGGGATTCTATAGTTCTGACCTCAACGGGGAGTTCGTTCCACCACCGTGGAGCCAGAACAGACAGTAGTCGTGAGCGTGAGGTGGAGGTTCTGAGAGGGGGAGGTGCCAAGCGGCCTGTGGAGGCTGAGCGAAGAGGTCTGGCAGGGGTGTAGGGTCTGATGATTTTTTGCAGATAAGCTGGGGAAGACCCTTTAACTGCTTGGAAGGCTAGCACCAATGTTTTGAATTTGATGCGAGCCATGACAGGCAGCCAGTGGAGGGAAGTAAGCAGGGGGGTGACGTGTGAGTATTTGGGAAGGTTAAAGACCAGACGAGCTGCTGCATTCTGGATGAGTTGGAGGGGTCTGATGGCAGACGCTGGGAGGCCAGCCAAGAGGGAATTGCAGTAGTCCAGGCGGGACAGAACCATCGCTTGGACCAGTTAAACCTGCAGACACAGCACCCCCTCCAGGACTGGAGTTAAACCTGCAGACACAGCGCACCCTGCAGGACTGGAGTTTCATACCACTGTTCTAAAGCCTTATACTCAGCATTTGGTCATTGAAACAGAAAGTCTTGCGAGGGAGTTTGAGGTGATTAAGTTTCTTTTTCATGTGGAAAGATCACATTTTATATCCGCACCTTTCCCAGGTCTGTGAATAATAATCAAAACCCTGAGTCAAAAACCAGCTTGTCCCTCTTCTGAAAACCAAAGTTCTCCTTGCAGAATTTGCTGTACTGTACTGGTGGCGGGAGGCAGACATCTTAAATATGGTAAAGACGTGAAGCATTGAGCTGGCGGAGGTCTCACAGCATAATTGCGATGGTTTAAAGAGAAAGAATGCACTTCCTGTGTGTGAAGGCTTGGTGTGGTCTGTGTCTGGATGTGGCTCA